>NW_025319159.1:0-86690 GCF_017639315.1 Drosophila ananassae
GGGATGACAGCTAGTTTCCATTGATGGGGGAAATGGCCGAGTCTTAGAACAGAGTTGTAAATATGCAATAGGTAGAGGACTGCCTTCTTTGGTAGTAATTTGATAAGGGCGTTTTGGATTTGGTCTTCCCCAGGGCTCTTCGCGGTCGCCAGAGCAGCAATCTGTGTTTGGAGCTCCTCCAGCCTGAAGAAAATCGGGGCCGAGGGGGGAGAAGGTGAGTGTGCATAGAAATGATTAAGATCATTTATTATAGCAATTCTTTCCTGTTCCTGCTTTTTTAAACTTGTTTCTTACTCTGGAAAACTTTGCTTTATTTTCAGGTGAGGGATCCTCTTTCATTTTGGAGAAACATGCTTGCAATAGCTGAAGAAGGATGCTGGCTGGTTTATCAAGCTTAGTCGTGTGACGAGAAGGATGTTTGGTCGAATATCGGGAGGCGTTGTTTGCGATGGGAGTGGCGTGTAAAGCAGGGCTCTCAATGTTTTTAAGTAAGATGCCAACGCAGTCTTCAATATCCTCCCCACTGTTTATTTCAGTATTTAAAAGAATGTATTTTTCCAGATGGTCCCTGAATGCTTTGATTCTGTGAGATCCTCGTGGGAGGGGAGGAGGTCTTGGCGCAGCCTGTTCGACATCTGGACTGATTAAAGGAGTTTTGCCCAGTGCCGCATTGATGATGAGTGGGACATGGTCAGAGGATAATTCGGATACCGATGAGATGGAGATGTGGGTAGGGAGGAAACCCGAATACACGGCAAAATCTATTGCCGAGGGATTTGCCTTTTTGTTAAAGGGATAACAAGTGGCCTCTCCTGTAGCAAGTATGTTATATCTGTTTTTTGCTTGGACTGCTTCCGCTAACAATTTCCCTCTGTTGCAGCTACGAGCGTTTCCCCACATCTGGTTTTTTGCATTCCAGTCCCCCGCAATGATGAACCTCAGTGATTGTGGATTACATAGTTGGTCTATCCCTTTGAGGAGGCGAGGAAAATCGTCGTTTTGCCATTTCACAGATGGTGGGCAATAGATGGAGGCAAGTATGACATTTTGTAGGGCAATAGGGCAGATTTTTACCGCTTCTTCATTTCTAGGTACAAGGACCGAATGGGCAAGGTCGCTACGAATTATTGTCGCAGCACCCCCTCTGCGCTGCGACACCGGATTTAGGGCAGTGTAAGCCTTGTATCCAGGGATATCAATGGTCCATGTCCTAATTTCGCTGACGAGCAGGACGTCAACATCACGTCCCCTTAAGAACGCTGAGAGCTCGTCAATTTTGTTATGGATGCCCCCAGCGTTCCAGGAGACAATCTTTAAGCTCTTGGGAGCTTTAGGCATAGGGACAGTCATTGGCGTCTAGGCTGTTATTTAAAATCGAAGCCATTTCGATTGTCTGGATAGAGCAGGATAAGTTGGCTAGAAAGTCATTGTCCGGTGAGGCCTCTGTTATGTCAAACATATTTGTAATTTTAATAAACAGTGTTGACAATTTATTTATTTTTTCTCGATAGAAGCCACTTTCTCCAGCAGCTTGGACTGGGCAGCCTCGTGGGTGAATGCCAGTTTCTCCAGCAGCTTGTGCCAGTGCAGCTGGGATTTTACACTGGATTGGCGCGAGTTTTTGAGAGCTGCGCCAGTCCGTTTTTGGATCAAACTCTCCTGAGGAGTTGGCCATCCCTGCCCTCGAAGCCGTTGGGAGCGCTCCTTTCCCTCTTGCTCCAGTTGGAGCCTCTCCTAAAAGCGAGCCAGATGCGCCTCTGCCGGATTTGGTCGCCTCTGTTGCCTAAATGGGTTGTAGTTGCTGCGCTGTTCCGTTGGATGTTGCCGTTGCTGGTTTAGCCTTCGGTCCGGATTTGTTTGGGCCATCCTTGACCTGTGATGGGGGGATTTTTGCAGTTGCCTTGTCGAGTGGTGGCGCGGGTCCTTGTTGGGACGTTGTTTAATTGGATGGTGGGGGGTAGGAGTCATTTCGTCATTTTGAAGGATAGTCCAGTAGTTGTTGTTTCTCGGCTCGTTTCGGTTCTGGGAGGGACCCACGTCCTTCTTTAGTGCTGACGCTCAGGCGGAGCAACCGGGCGGAGGGTATCCTGGGCCGCTCTTCTCTTCACCTCCTGGAAGACCCTACAACCCATATAGGCACTTATGTGCCGACCCCCACAGTTGCAGCATCGAGGGGGTACACGTCTGGGCTTTTTGCAGGCTGTGGTGGGGTGCTGCCCTGCACACTTCATGCAGACGAAGGCTTGTCTGCATGAGCCCTTTTTGTGCCCATGTTTTTGGCAACGGTGGCATTGGGCCAAAGCAAGGGCATTGTTAGGCGGTCGCAAGGGCAAGGACATTAGCGGGACCGGGGGCTTACGAAGGGGGACAATGGGAGGGGCCATCGCTGTAGGAGTTTTAATGTTGTTGTTTTTATTGCTGCTGTTTCCATTAATTTGGGCCCCTTCCCTGGCCCCGTTTCCCTTTACCCTATTGGCCACAGCTCTTGCTTCCACCCGTTCCATGTAGAGCCGTTGGGCATAAAGACTCTTGAAGACAGGAGTCTTTTCTGGCTTGTAATGGAAGGGGGAGGAAACATCCATCAGTGCAGGACCCTGAGGATAATGATTGGGCGTGGTGTGGACCGTAGCTTTAACATTAAAAACCACGGGGCCCATGTCTGCCGAGCTGGACTCGCTGGCTCTAAGCGGAGTTGGTTTTTTAGGGGCTGGTTTACTTGATTGATTCATTGTGGCGAGTTTGGCGGGTCTGGTGGGGGATGAATATTCGGGCTCCTGCTGCAAAATCTGGCTGTATGTGGTTTTGGGGGCATTGGGGGGAGGGGGGGTTGCATCGCTATCTTTAAGTTGTGAGAAAAAGTTTCTCAACAACTCATCAGATAAAATTTTAATAGGCGATTTGTTGTTTTTTGTTGTGTTGTTGTTTGGATGGGCCAGCTGGTCCAACTTGGGCGCAACATGTTCAAACTCCCGGTTGGCTCTCTTGATGTCGTTGGTTAGCGTAGTTGGAGAGGAAGACAACAGCCGTTTATTGTTTTTGTTTATGGCTGTGTTTGAACCAACAGGTGGCTCACGATCAGCTGTAGGGCTTGTTGTTTTTTTGGGCAAGGCGGAAGCTAAGGTCTTGGTTGCTTGTATTTCAATGTTCGCGCCAATTTCAGGACCCGTAGTCAGGGAAGAGGAAAGTGGGGTATAGTGTGTGTGTGTGTCTGTGAGTGTGCTTGGGTGCATTGCTTCGCGCCAATTTCAGTCCCTATAGGCAAGGGAGAAGAAAGTGGTGCAGTATGTGTGTGTGGCTGTGTTTGTGTGAGTGTATGGGGGTGTGTGCTTATTGGAACTGTTGTCTTATTACTCTTATCTATTGCATTTGGCGGGCTCTTCGCCTTGGAAGAGGGGTCATAGAGGGAAAGTGGATCTGGCTGTGTGTGTGTGTGTGTATTTGCATTTATTTTTGGCGGGCTCTTCTCCTTGGAAGAGGGGTCATAGAGGGAAAATGGATCTGGCTGTGTGTGTGTGTGTGTATGGGATATTTTATTTGTATTTATTTTTGGCGGGCTCTTCGCTTTTGAAGAGGGGTCAGCGGGGGGAGTCCTTAAATTGGCGTCACACACAATCACGCAGGAATCATCTGATGATTGCAATGAGGATCCTGGGTGACGCCCCGAATAGGGGGAAGAAAGTTCAATTTTCTCAGTGGACTCACCACCATAAGGCCTGCAGATCATGGCCATCTCAAAGGAGTCCAACGAAGTAAATGGCTCGATGTTGTCCAGGTTGAAATTGTCCATCTCCTTTTGTATTTCTGTCCTTGTGTTCTCCATATCTCCTTTTTAAGTCTCCTTTTAATTAATAAGTCACTTCAACTTGTTTTTTTTTTTTTTAAAGTGTTTTTTTTTTTATTTGTTTTCTTTTAAAGGAATTGTATGAATTTTACAACTAACTTTTACTTGGCGTTTTACACTTTAAACAAATTCAAATTCAAATTTCAAAGATTTGGCGGGCTGGTTTAAGACCAGTCCTCGCTGCTCCAGGGCCCAAATGGTTGTGAGAATGCTGGGAAGAGAAAAGTCTCCCGGAGTATTACCCAGAGGGCAACTTTTGTTCCGGGAGACTTTCCATGAAATTGGCGGGCTCCTGGAGAGAGCACTTTCTCCTGTTGTTGTTTCTGGGGTCGTCGGGTCGCATTCGTCCCATGGTCGTCTTGGCGCTAGGTGGCAACTCCATATGCCAGGCGGGACCAGTTGGCAGCTCTCGTTTCTGGTGCTTTGCCCCAGGTGGCAACTCCGACCACCAGGCCGGGCAGGTTGGCAGCACTCATCGCAGAAATGGGTAAATATAGGAAGAAAATTTAAGAGTTTGTGAGTTTTTGCATTTCAGGGAGACATTTAGGACAACACATTGAGGGACGGCATTGTGGGACGGCATTGTGGGACAGGGGATTTTGCCGGTTGGCGTGTTCAAGGGCGTCTTTCTGGTGCATCGGGTCGTGTCGTCTTTGAGGGTAAGTTTTGTTATGGTTTCTTCTTCTTATTAGTCTTCCAATTGTCGGTGTTTTTCCTTAAGCTAATCAGGTACGTTTGCAGGTGAATCCAGTGGAGGTCGTCAAGTGGTTAAGGGTTATCACATGTGAGTATCACAGATAGTTGGTAAGTCGGCAGTCAGCGTCGTTAATAGGAAATTTTTGGATCAAAAACATGGAATGCAGTATTAAGAAGAAGACGGATGATTATGTAAAAATTGAAAACATGTAAAGAATGAGGACTTCAAGACAAGATTAAAAGACAGCAATTTGGGACGACATTGAGCAGACAGGTAAGCAGATGATCCTGGAGCAGGTGCCATCCTTTGGAAGTGCAATAACTTCTCAGGCATCAATTCCCTTCAGGGGGGATATTTGGAGCGTATTAATTTCAATTTTCCATCATTTCAGTTCCTCGGTGTCGGCAGCGTGGGATGGCAATTTCCAGGTAAATATATATATGTGTTTTCCCATGATCCAGGGTCTTATTTCAATTTGCCCTTTATTCCTCCAGGTTTTGCACGTTCGTGAAGGGTCAAAGAAAAGGTAAGTAGGCTAAATTTTGTTTGGTTTTAGCGGCGTCAGGATTAATTTTATTTTTCTCTTTTCTTTCCAGGAACAATGTCCAGCAAGAATGGGCGCTCGTGGTTAGGATCATTTGGAGCAAGAGAAGCAGGAGGAAGGTCATCATTGGACAGGAGCTTTGAAGGAGGAGATATAATAAGATGAGTTCCAATAGCACTTTGATGTAGAACCCCTTGTAAGGTTTTTGTATCTTCTTTTCTCGTTTCAGGTTGCCGACGCTCTAGGACATGGAACATCGTCAAGTTTGGTAGTGGATGGCCGAGCGAACTGTGGGTGGCCTGTTCCAGAAATATCCCATTTTGTAGCCAGAGGAGAGAAGGCACAGGTGAGTATGATGTCCTGAGACTGGCAGTCAGACAAATTTGTAATAAATATTCCTCAAGCAGGAGCAGTGGCTGTGCGATCTTGTTTCTGTGTCTGACAATTTTGATCGCCCCCTCTATTAAAATGCATCGTTGCCGGGAGATTTGAGGCAGCGTTGGAACACACCCACACACCCACACACACACACCATACAATCATCGCCGATGCTGGAATATGGGAGGAGTTTCTACGGAGGAGCCAGTGAGTAGTCACGGGTTAAGCTGCATCGGTTTGTGTTTTGGAGAGGCAGTCCCGGAGGGGCTAGCGTTAGGTCCCCAGGGAGAAGAATTGTGATCAGTCATGGGGTTCGGAGGAGGATCTTTCGCTGTTTAGCAGGTCGATGACAGGTGGTGGGAAGTATTTTTCCCCTGTTAGGATTATTTCGTCTGGAAGGACAAGTCGCCTGATAGATAGGGGTTGACCTCGTACCATCCTAGCAGCCCTTTCGCGGGTAATTTCCCCATGGGTGAAAGATCTCCTAGTCCAGTTTATAGCCCTCTCACCTAGGCGGTCAATCCCTTTGCTGGAAAGGTTTGGGTGCACGTATTTGGTCCTGGATACATCGCTGTTGGAGCCTTCGTTCTCCTTCTTTATCTCAAGCCTAAGGAGAGTCGGGATAGTGCAGGATTTCGGTAAGACTCGCGTGTTTTGTCCGTTGCTGTCATTGTAGTGATCCAGGACTTGTTTGGTTAGTCTGGGTCTTTGTTTTTTTGTGCTGACGGGGGTAACTGAATTAAGGCCAAGGTGTTGCGCTGCCGGATTTATATGCATTAATAGGGCGTTAGCGAGTCTAGCACTTTGTGCTCCATAAATCTCCTCAAGTGTTTTAATGTTGAAGGTGCTGGCTAGGACCTTATTAGTGGTGTGCCTACCCGCTTCCAGTGATCGTCTTATAATGGCGTTTGTGGCAGATTGGACCTTCATCACTGCCGAGTCCGAGGCCAGCGATGCCCAGACCGGGATGGCATATTGCCAGATGGGGATAATAAGCTGTTTAATCAGCGTAGCCTTGGTGGGTTTGGGTAGGGGGCTGTGCGGACCAATTAGCCACTCAAGACTCTTTGCCCTAGCCCTCAGCCTTATGCAAAGGAGGGAAATGTGTAGGCTCATATTTATTTTCCTATCCAATGTGACCCCAAGGTATTTGTATTTGTTAGCCTGAGGTATGATCTGTCCATTGAGGAGGAGTTTCGTCTGGTTGGTTTGGGTCATATTTTGTCCAGAAAAGAAGGAGACGTGGGCGCATTTTTTAACATTGAAGGTCATGCGCCATTTGTTTGCCCATTCGGAGATGACGTTGAGGTATGCTTGCAGATGCTTTGCGTGTTCCTTTGGCTGTTTGTGTGACATAAGTACCGCTGTATCGTCTGCATATGTGGCTAGAAGGAGCTTGGTCGGGGTAAGAGTACAGTTCCTGGATATAATGGGAACTGCATCTGGGAGTGGCATGTCAGAGGTATAGATCGAGTATAGGATTGGGCCGAGGATGCTCCCGTGGGGCACTCCAGCACTGATGGAACCAAGCCTGGATCTGATTCCACCAGTTCCTTTCACCTTGAAAGTCCTGTTTTGGAGGTAGCTGGTGAGGACTTTGTGTAGTTGTTTAGGGACAATCTTGGAAAGTTTTTGGAGAAGTCCCTCATGCCAAACCCTATCGAAAGCCTGCGAGAAGTCCAAAAAGATGGCCGAGCAGTGTTCCTTTTCTTCAAATGCTCTCAGGATGTGTTGCGTGACCCTCAACACTTGCTGTTCCGAACTGTGTTCTGGGTGTGTGTTCTGGATGTTCTGGTATGGCTTCCGCAAAGTTCTTACACTTGAAAAGCTTGGAGAGAAGGAGGCGCTCAAACAGCTTTCCAAAGCCAGAGAGCAGACTTATGGGTCTGTAGGAGTCCGGGCAATGAGTTGGCTTCCCCGTCTTATGGATCATGGTGATGACAGCTAGTTTCCATTGATGGGGGAAATGGCCGAGTCTTAGAACAGAGTTGTAAATATGCAATAGGTAGAGGACTGCCTTCTTTGGTAGTAATTTGATAAGGGCGTTTTGGATTTGGTCTTCGCCAGGGCTCTTCGCGGTCGCCAGAGCAGCAATCTGTGTTTGGAGCTCCTCCAGCCTGAAGAAAATCGGGGCCGAGGGGGGAGAAGGTGAGTGTGCATAGAAATCATTAAGATCATTTATTATAGCAATTCTTTCCTGTTCCAGAGTGGTCATTTTGGGGGAGAACCTATCCTCCAGGTATTTGACGAAGGCGTCCGCCTTTTCTTTAGAGGAACGGGTCCATATGTGGTCGGAGGAAGCTGGCGAGTGTCCAGAGGACCTGGACTGTACTGGGATCTTGAGAGGATGGTCAGATTGGGGTTGACTTTTGATGTGCCTGGTAATTTTCCAAATCTTGGCCATGTTGTATCTATCTTCAGGGTCAAGATTGAGGAGCATGCGGTTTACCTGGGCTTGTTTTAGTCTTTTAATTGCTTTTTTAAACTTATTTCTTATTCTGGAAAACTTTGCTTTATTTTCAGGTGAGGGATCCTCTTTCATTTTGGAGAAACATGCTTGCAATAGCTGGAAAAGGATGCTGGCTGGTTTATCAAGCTTGGTCATGTGACGAGAGGGATGTGTGGTCGAATATCGGGAGGCGTTGTTTGCGATGGGAGTGGCGTGTAAAGCAGCGTTCTCAATGTTTTTAAGTAAAATGCCAACGCAGTCATCAATATCCTCCCCACTGTTTATTTCAGTGTTTAAAAGAATGTATTTTTCCAGATGGTCCCTGAAGGCTTTGATTCTGTGAGATCCTCGTGGGAGGGGAGGAGGTCTTGGCGCACCCTGTTCGACATCTGGACTGATTAAAGGAGTTTTGCCCAGTGCCGCATTGATGATGAGTGGGACATGGTCAGAGGATAATTCGGATACCGATGAGATGGAGATGTGGGTAGGGAGGAAACCCGAATACACGGCAAAATCTATTGCCGAGGGATTTGCCTTTTTGTTAAAGGGATAACAAGTGGCCTCTCCTGTAGCAAGTATGTTATATCTGTTTTTTGCTTGTACTGCTTCCGCTAACAATTTCCCTCAGTTGCAGCTACGAGCGTTTCCCCACATCTGGTTTTTTGCATTCCAGTCCCCCGCAATGATGAACCTCAGTGATTGTGGATTACATAGTTGGTCTATCCCTTTGAGGAGGCGAGGAAAATCGTCGTTTTGCCATTTCACAGATGGTGGGCAATAGATGGAGGCAAGTATGACATTTTGTACGGCAATTGGGCAGATTTGTACCGCTTCTTCCTTTCTAGGTACAAGGACCGAATGGGCAAGGTCGCTACGAATTATTGTCGCAGCATCCCCTCTGCGCTGCGACACTGGATTCAAGGCAGTGTAAACCTTGTATCCGGGGATATGAAAGGTCCCTGTCCTAACTTCGCTGACGAGCAGCACGTCAACATCTCGTCCACTTAAGAACGATGAGAGCTCGTCAATTTTGTTTTGGATGCCCCCAGCGTTCCAGGAGACAATCTTTAAAGTCTTAGGAGCTTTAAACATAGAGGCAGTCATTGGCGTCAAGGGTATTTTCTAGAATCGAGGCCATTTCGATTGTCTGAATGGAGCAGGATAAGTTAGAGATAGGATAGGCTAGAGAGTTATTGTTCGGTGAGACCTCAGTTATGTCAAACATATTAGTGATTTTAATAAACAGAGTTGACAATTTATTTATTTTTTTCTCAATTGTAGCCACTTTTCAAGCAGCTTGGACTGGGCAGCCTCGTGGGTGAGTGCCAGTTTCTCCAGCAGCTTGTGCCAGTGCAGCTGGGATTTTACACTGGATTGGCGCGAGTTGTTGAGAGCTGCGCCAGTCCGTTTTTGCATCAAACTCTCCTGAGGAGTTGGCCATCCCTGCCCTCGAAGCCGTTGGGAGCGCTCCTTTCCCTCTTGCTCCAGTTGGAGCCTCTCCTGAAAGCGAGCCAGATGCGCCTCTGCCGGATTTGGTCGCTTCTGTTGCCTAAATGGGTTGTAGTTGCTGCGCTGTTCCGAGGGATATTGCCGTTGCTGGTTTGGCCTTCGGTCCGAATTTGTTTGAGCCATCCTTGACCTGTGGTAGGGGGATTTTTGCTGATGCCTTGTCGAGTGGTAGCGCGGGTCCTTGTTGGGCCGTTGTTTAATAGAAGGGTGGGGGGTAGGAGTCATTTCGTCATTTTGAAGGATAGTCCAGTAGTTGTTGTTGCTCGGCTCGTTTCGGTTCTGGGAGGGACCCACGTCCTTCTTTAGTGGGCGGTGACTCCGCTGACGCTCAGGCGGAGCAACCGGACGGAGGGTATCCTGGGCCGCTCTTCTCTTCACCTCCTGGAAAACCCTACAACCCTTATAGGCACTTATGTGCCGACCCCCACAGTTGCAGCATCGAGGGGGTACACGTCTGGGCTTTTTGCAGGCTGTGGTGGGGTGCTGCCCTGCACACTTCATGCAGACGAAGGCTCGTCTGCATGAGCCCTTTTTGTGCCCATATTTTTGGCACCGGTGGCATTGGGCCAAAGCAAGGGCATTGTTAGGCGGTCGCAAGGGCAAGGACATTAGCGGGACCGGGGGCTTACGAAGGGGGACAATGGGAGGGGCCATCGCTGTAGGAGTTTTATTGTTGTTGTTCTTGTTGCTGGTGTTTCCATTAATTGGGGCCCCTTCCCTGGCCCCGTTTCCCTTTACCCTATTGGCCTCGGCTCTAGCTTCCACACGTTCCATGTAGAGCCGTTGGCAGGAGAGGAGTCAGGAAAAGACAGGAGTCTTTTCAGGCTTGTAATGGAAGGGGGAGGAAACCTCCATCAGTGCAGGACCCTGAGGATTATGATTGGGCATGGTGTGGACCGTAGCTTTAACATTAAAAACCACGGGGCCCATGTCTGCCGAGCTGGACTCGCTGGCTCTAAGCAGAGTTGGTTTTTTAGGGGCTGGTTTGCTTGATTCAGTCTTTGAACTTTGCAAGTTTGGCGGATCTGGTGGGGGATAAATAATCGGGCTCCTGCTGCAAAATCTGGCTGTATGTGGTTTTGGGGGCATTGGGGGGAGGGGGGTTTGCATCGCTATCGTTAAGTTGTGAGAAAAAGTTTCTCAACAACTCATCAGATAGGATTTTTTTAGGGGATTTGTTGTTTTTTGTTGTGTTGTTGTTTGGATGGGCCAGCTGGTCCAACTTGGGCGCAACATGTTCAAACTCCCGGTTGGCTCGCTTGATGTCGTTGGTTAACGTAGTTGGAGAGGAAGACAACAGCCGTTTATTGTTTTTGTTTGTGGCTGTGTTTGAACCAACAGGTGGCTCACGATCAGCTGAAGGGCTTGTTGTTATTTTGGGCAAGGCGGAAGCCTTGGTTGCTTGGATTTCAATGTTCGCGCCAATTTCAGGACCCGTAGTCAGGGAAAAGGAAAGTAGGACATGGTGTGTGTGTGACTGTGAGTGTGCTTGGGTGCATTGTTTCGCGCCAATTTCAGTCCCCATAGGCAAGGGAGAAGAAAGTGGTGCAGTATGTGTGTGTGACTTTGGGTGTGTTTGGGTGCGTTGCTTCGCACCAATTTCAGTCCCCATAGGCAAGGGAGAAGAAAGTGGTGGAGTATGTGTGTGTGACTGTGGGTGAGTTTGGGTGCATTGCTTCGCGCCAATTTCAATCCCTATAGGCAAGGGAGAAGAAAGTGGTGCAGTATGTGTGTGTGACTGTGTTTGTGTGAGTGTATGGGGGTGTGTGCTTATTGGAACTGTTGTCTTATTACTTTTATCTCCTGCATTTGGCGGGCTCTTCGCCTTGGAAGAGGGGTCATAGAGAGAAAGTGGATCTGACTGTGAGTGTGTGTGTGTATGGGTTTTTTTATTGGGAATTATTTTTGGCGGGCTCTTCGCCTTGGAAGAGGGGTCAACGGGGGGAGTCCTTGAATTAGCGTCACACACAATCACGCAGGAATCATCACCATAAGGCCTGCAGATCATGGCCATCTCAAAGAAGTCCAACGAAGTAAATGGCTCGATGTTGTCCAGGTTGAAATTGTCCATCTCCTTTTGTATTTCTGTCCATGTGTCCTCCATATCTCCTTTTTAAGTCTCCTTTTAATTAATAAGTCACTTCAATTTGTTTTATTTTTTTTATATAATTTATGTTTTGTTTTATTGTTTTTTGTTTAAAGGAATTTTAAAAATTTAACAAATAACTTGGCGTTTTATATTTTATTTTACTTTAAACAAATTCAAAAAAGGAAAGATTTGGCGGGCTGGTTTAAAGCCAGTCCGCACTGCTCCAGGGCCCAAGTGGTTGTGTTCAACAGGGAAGAGAAAAGTCTCCCGGAGTATTACCCAAAGGGCAACGTTTGTTCCGGGAGACTTTCCATGAAATTGGTGGGCTCCTGGAGAGAGCACTTTCTCCTGTTGTTGTTTTTGGGGTCGTCGGGCCTCAATTCGTCCCATGGTCGTCTTGGCACTTGGTATTTCCTTTGTTCCTGGTATTTTTCTTCACTTCCTCCAGGTGGCAACTCCTACTCCCAGGCGGGACCGGTTGGCAGCTCTTAATTCTGGTCATTTGCCCCAGGTGGCAACTCCGACCACCAGGCGGTGCAGGTTGGCAGCACTCATCGCAGAAATGGGTAAATATAGGAAGAAATTTAAAAGTTTGTAAGTTTTTGCATTTCAGGGAGACATTTAGGACAGCACATTGAGGGACGGCATTGTGGGACAGAGGATTTTGCCGGTTGACATGTTCAAGGGCGTCGTCTTTCTGGTGCATCGGGTCGTGTCGTCTTTGAGGGTAAGTTTTGTTTTGGTTTCTTCTTTTTATTAGTATTCCAATTGTCAGTGTTTTTTCTTAAGCTAATCAGGTACGTTTGCAGGTGAATCCAGTGGAAGTCGTCAAGTGGATATGGGTTATCACAGGTGAGTATCACAGATAGTTAATTAGTCAGCAGTCAGCGTCGTTAATAAGAAATTTTTTGATGAAAATCATGGAATGCTGTATTTAAGAAGAAGACGTAGGATTATGTAAACAATGAGGACTTCAAGACAAGATTCAAAACAGATATTTAGGACGACATTAAGAGGCAGGTACGCAGATGATCCTGGATCAGGTGCCATCCTTGGAAGTGCAATAGCTTCTCAGGCATCAATTCCCTTCAGTGGGGATATTTGGAGCGTATTAATTTCAATTTTCCTTTATCATTTCAGTTCCTCAGTGTCGGCAGCGTGGGATGGCAATTTCCAGGTAAATATTTGCAAGTGTTTTCCCATGATCCATGGTCTTGTTTCAATTTGCCCTTTATTCCTGCAGGTTTTGCATGTTGGTGAAGGGTCATCGAAGAGGTAAGTAGGCTAAATTTTGATTGGTTTTAGCGGCGTCAGAAATAAATTTATTTTTCTCTTTTCTTTCCAGGAACAATGTCCAGCAAGAATGGGCGCTCATGGCTAGGATCATTTGGAGCAAAAGAAGCAGGAGGAAGGTCATCATTGGACAGGAGCTTTGAAGGAGGAGATATAATAAGATGAGTTCCAATAGCACTTTGATGTAGAACCCCTTGTAAGATATTTGTATCTTCTTTTCTCGTTTCAGGTTGCCGACGCTCTAGGTCATGGAAAATCGTCTAGTTTAGTAGTGGATGGCCGAGCGAACTGTGGGTGGCCGATTCCAGTAATATCCCATTTTGTGGCCAGAGGAGAGAAGGCACAGGTGAGTATGATGTCCTGAGACTGGCAGTCAGACAAATTTGTAATATGTATTCCTCAAGCAGGAGCAGTAGCTGTGCGATCTTGTTTCTGTGTCGAGCGACAGTTGACTGGCAAAACAGTAAAAATTCTCATCGACACGGCGGCAAAAAATTACGTGAAGCCCGTAAAGGAGCTAAGAAACGTAATGCCGGTCGAGACCCCTTTCACTGTGAGCTCTATTCACGGCTCCAGTGACGTCAAAAACAAGTGCATAATGCGCATCTTTGGACTAGACGTCCCATTTTTCCTCACTGGATACACTGAGCACGTTCGATTCTATAATAGGCTTCGATTCGCTAACGCGAACAGGAGTAGCATTGGACCTAGGTAACAGCGTAATAAAATACGCAAACTTCACTGAAAAGCTCAAATTTTTTTACTGTCAGAATGTCAATTTCACAAAAATCGATTATATAGTGGTGCCAAGTTCGGCCAAAGCCGAATTAAAAAGAAATATTCTGAAAAGAATTAAGGTGTTTTCGACCTCTAACGAGGCGCTCACCTTTAACGAGGCGCTCATCTTTAACGAGGCGCTCACCTTTAACGAGGCGCTCACCTTTAACACTTCGGTCATCGCTACTATTCGCTACTGTCTACTCCAGGTTATACCCTTATCCTGTGGGGGCAACGGACTTTGTAAACAAAGGACGGACAAAAAATGGACTGATGATAATGGTATCAAGAAGAAGCGATTAGTAATCTACTTCAGGAAGCTGAACGAGCGATCGCCGATCGCTACCCCATGCCAAGCATACCCATGATTCTAGCATACTTGGGGAAAGCTAAATTCTTTACCACCCTAGACTTAAGGTCAGGGTACCATAAAATTTACCTGGCTGAAAAGGACCGAGAGAAGACCTCGTTCTTAGTTAATGGTGGGAAATACGAATTTTGCCGACTACCCTTCGGTCTAAAGAACGCAGGGAATATTTTCCAAAGAGCCATCGACGATGTGCTGCGGGAAGAAATCGGCAAAATATGCCACGTCTACATTGACGTCGTTATTATCTTTTCCGAAAATGTAACGGATCATGTCAAGCACTTTGACACAGTGCTTGGGCGCCTACTCGATGCCAACATGAGGGTGGCACGGGAAAAAACAAAGTTAGTTAAAGGGAGCGTTGAATTTTTAGGATTTATTGTCACCGGAGGAGGGACAAAAACAGACCCAGAAAAAGTCAGAGTAATAAAAGAGTTCCTCAAAGGGGAAAACGGGACGGTCCGCAAGAATATGTCAAAAAAGTAGCTGTCAGGTTTGATGAAACCCAGCGAAATGCATTCGATCACCTTCGTAACATTTCGGCATCGAAAGATGTCATATTGACATACCCTGATTTCAAATTACCGTTTGACTTAACCACCGACGCCTCAGCGAGTGGATTAGGCGCGGTACTGTCCCAGAATAAAAGCCCTATTACCATGATTTCACGCACTCTAACGGACTGCGAACTGAACTACGCCACCAACGAAAGATAATTATTGGCGATAGTCTGGGCAATAGGCAAACTCCAAAACTGCCTATACGGTAACAAGGAGGTACGGATATTTACAGACCACCAGCCTCTTATATATGCGGTATCCGACAAAAACACCAACGCTAAGATTAAGCGATGGGAAGCGTTTATTGATTAGAACAACGGGAAAGTGTTTTTCACACCCGGAAAGCAAAACTTGGTAGCTGACGCGCTATCGAGGCAACCCCTGAATAACCTAGAGGCTGATGCCTATTCCGATGCGGCCACGGTGCATAGTGAGCGTTCGCTCTCATACACCATAGAAACTACAGACAAACCTCTTAACTGCTTTAGAAACCAAATCATTTTGGAAGAAGCAAGCCCACCGCTTCGTCGGGATTTCATAATCTTCGGAAATAAAACCCGCCTATCATTAATTTTTATAATAAGGACTCGTTTGTTGAATCTGTTAAGGAAATCATTAACGCCAACGTTGTGAACGCGATTTACTGTGATTTCCTTACACTAGCTCATATCCAACATGCCTTGAGGCAGGAATTTCCTGCGAGAAAGTTTTGGCATTGTGAAAACTTCGTCAGCGACATCACCAACGCTAACGAACAGCTTGAAATCGCTAACACCGAGCACAATCGTGATCATAGGGCTGCAAAGCAGAGAATGCAAAGCAAATTCTACGGGATTACTACTTGCCGAACATATCTAAATTAGCTAGCGAAGTGGTCGCAAATTGCAAGGCCTGCAATAAAGCTAACTTCGACCACCATCCCAAGAAGCAGGAATTAGGAACTACACCTATCCCGTCATATGTTGGGGAAATGTTGCATATCGACATTTTTTTAACCGACAAAAAAAATCTTCTTAACCTGCATTGACAAATTTTCCAAATTCGCTATCATACAGCCCTTGGTTTCTAGGGCAATAATAGATGTACGAGCACCTATCCTTCAATTGGTAAATTTCTACCCTAACACCAAGACCATATAATACGATAATGAGGCCTCCTTTAATTCCGAAACAATCACATCATTGCTGAAAAACCAATACAGCATCGATGTCGCCAATGCCCCACCGCTACATAGTAGCTCCAATGTACTCAGTACAGTACTCTCAGTACCCTGGCGGAAATTGGCAGATGCCTCAAAATTGATTAAAAAAAAAATCGAGGATACTGTGGAACTAATAGGATCCCCGAAGATTTGGTTCGCCGCGGGAGTCGCCGTTAGCCTCACACTATGCGACTTTATCATGCTCCAACAACACTGCAGGCGCAAACGAGAGGCATCCCAGTTACTAAGGTCCATCGACGAATTGGCTATCACCGAGAACGGCGTCTAATTTAAGGGGGGAGTAGTTAACAACCAACTCCCAGCGTAGACTGAGCAGGCCAATTCTTATCCCCTTCATTAATATTAATCATTATTAATGTTATAAATTTTTATTATTAATCATTATTTATTATTACTATTATTAACACACTCTTGTATGGTCCACCTTAAATTGGTTCCAGCCTAATGGGCCCGAGAGCTTAGCCAGCTATGGCTTTATGTGCTGTGGCTTAGTCTCATTGGCTGACAGCGATCGTATGACTTCTGCAAAATGTGCAAGGTCAGCGGTCTGCCACGGGCATCCGGCCAAGCATTAGCTTTTGTTAATTCTAAAGTTTCAGTTTTAATTTGGATTTGAAATAAAGAGCTCTAGCTCGATTATAAAACTCCGGCTTCAGCCGTTACATTTATTCTACTTATTGAATTTGGTTATCGTGCCTTAAGGGCCGTAACAACGGAGATAAGTATCCCCCACCGTAAACTTCGGAAGAAGGGAGGAAGTCGAAGCTATCATCCGACTCTCCAGTGCACAGTGGTTGGGCTTGTATGGAGCCGCGGCCATAAATACTTTCCGTTGAGATATTAATGTGAAATTTTTTTCAAATGCTCAAAAAGTTATGCCAATTCCAATCGTTCAGTTATATGGCAGCTATAGGATATAGTCGGCCGATCCTTATGAAATCCAGCAATTTAGATTCAAAAATGGAATCTGTACCAAATCCCATCCTTCTAACTTAAAAAACAAAAAAGTTATGCCAATTCCGATCGTTCTATGACAGATATAGGATATAGTCGGCCGATGTACAAAAGATATGTATATACGATGTACATAAGATATTTTGGCCAAATATAACATGTGTGGAAAGTCCCAACCCTCTAACTTAAAAAACACCAAAGTTATTGCATTTCCGATCAATCGATCATCGATGGCAGCTTAGGGAAATAGTCGACCGATCCCCGTTCCGTACTGCCTGGAAACAAAAGAAGGATGTGTGCAAAGTTTCAACTCAATAGCTTTAAAACAGAGAGACTAGTTTGCGTAGAGACATACAGACGGACAGACGGTCAGACGGACAGACGGACAAGCTTATATCGACTCAGGAGGTGATCCTGATCAAGAATATATATACTTTATAGGGTCGGAGATGTCTCCTTCACTGCGTTGCACACTTTTGACCAAAATTATAATACCCTCTGCAAGGGTATAAAAATTGGATACATCGGAAGACTGTATCCTATAGCTCTCATAGCACCGTAGTAAGTATGGCAGTAGTATTGTATGGCAACGGTTTCAAAATTTCATTATTAGGCATCCAATTTATTTGTATTTTAATTATTTAGAGTATAAAAATGTAGAGGAGTTATCCCACAAGCTTTTCAAAATATAATGAAATGAGGTTCTAAAGTTCCTTTTATGATATGTATATAAGAATAAATGTATTTAAATCATTAAAAATAAAATTTAATTGAATGCTAATTGGAGTGAAATAAATATTAACAAATATCTTCTAATAAATCAAATGTGCTGGGAAAATGAGCTTCGCGAATTTGACCTTGAATATAGTAAGACAGCTTGAGCATATTAATGAGTATATATGTACACATTGGCAAAATTCGGCAGCTGAACTTAACATTTTTATTACCTGAAAACATTGGCAAATGCACTGATATCATACATAAATGGAGAATCGGGGGGCAACATATCTAAAAGTCACATAATATACACAAAATGTATAATTTATTAAAAACACATAACGAACAAAATATTTATCAAATCAATTTCACAATAAGTAATTCGTAAGTAAATACCTTCAACTTTAAAATTTATTTTATTGACGAAGAGTTAACTTAATGCCGCTGCGCTGCAAAACTGAACACGTGTACAAGCTTTGCATTCTATTTTTAGAAAGTCCCTTTAGATTTCCAGAAAAATCTGGTTTGCCATTGAAAGACTTGGACATTGTGTAGACAGTTCCTTAACTTTTCGCAAAATTTTCTGTTCTGCGGATTTTTTGAATTATGGCCTATAAGCGCAACCACTGTGCAGTGGCTGCCAACCTTGGTGGTCACCACTACCCAACCCTTTGGGAGCTATTGCGACGAGGGCCACCAACGACAGCAACCTACAGCCGCCCCCCGCCACAGATATTCAACCAGCCGGAGGCACAGCCAGCCGGCCCAGAAAACTAAATAATTTATATGTCCAATCTATATTATGGCTATAGTGACGAATTTTCATGAGATGAACCTGAACTCTGGTCCTGGGGCGTTAAATGCGAAAATTCGTTCCCAATAAATTTTGAAAGCAGCAGTAAAGACGCCAAAACACCACATGTATCGGGCAGTTGGTACCGCAGTTCTTAACTTCGAGAAGTTGAGTACTTTCTTGTGCCACATAGCCTCAATTGTTAATTCAAGACCTCTTTTATCGATTTCAGAAAATCCTGCTGACCTGGAAATTTTCTCAGGCTCATTTTCTTAACTTTTCATCCTTTAATTTTTATTGAACCAGAACTTATTGCCCTTAGTTTTAACCGCCTGTATGGTTGGCAGAGATTCTCTTTCTTGCAAAAAATTTTCTATGCGCGATAAAAGGAGAAATAAATTACGCTGTGGCAGCAGTATTCCAAATGGCGTTTCCCTCCCTTGCGTCCAATAAACGATTAATAAAACAAGAAAGGAAAGCTAACTTCGGGCGGAGCCGAAGTTTATATACCCTTGCAGTTGAGTTGCAGTCCGCTAGGTGGCGCCACGCATCTTATATTATTAGATGTATAGCGGATCGTATATAGTTCACCGATCCTTAAGAAATTTGGCATATCGAATTATTTTGCCCAAAGAGGAACCCCCATGAAACTCTCATCCTTCGAACTTAAAAAACACCAAAGTTATGGCATTTCCGATCAATCAGTTATATGGCAGCTATAGGATATAGTTGGCCGATCCCGGCCGTTCCGACTTATGTACTGCCTGCAACAGAAAGAAGGGTGTGTGCAAAGTTTCAACTCGATAGCTTTAAAACTGAGAGACTAGTTTGCGTAGAAACAGAGAGACGGACAGACGGACGTGCTCATATCGACTCAGGAGGTGATCCTGATCAAGAATATATATACTTTATAGGGTCGGAGATGTCTCCTTCACTGCGTTGCACACTTTTGACCAAAATTATAATACCCTCTGCAAGGGTATAAATATAAAGTTTGAAGGTGTATCTATTATTTTAAAAATGTTATAAATAACATCTTTACTAGACTTCTGCATGAATGCACTCATTTGTGGCAGAACAGATCTTTACAGTAATGTAGTGTTTTCAAAAACACTGCACTCATTCTTTACTGTACAGTATACTCTATAGGTCACAATAAGAAAGCACAACATTTTCAGTGTACTCACTTCGAGTGAGTTCATTATATGGTTGTACTCTTCGTAGGGAGTACTATATTTTTCCTTTTTTAAACACGCTGTACAGCTTGATTGTTGACTGTGAACAACTGTACAGATGAGTGCAGTTATTTGTAATAAGTGGATAAACATGGATTCTAAGGAGAACTCACAAGAACTCACATTGCACTCTCGTGCAATGAACTCACAAGTTTGATAATTTAAATGTAGATACTTTAATAACATAAAATAATTATTATAATTAGTTTAAATTTAAATATAAATAATTTCAAAATTTTTTTTTTTATAATAAATACATTTAAAACGAAAAAACAAATCAATTTTTTAATCGGAAATACATACACATGAGAACTATACATATATGTGTGTATGTACCAGTCATGAAGTTTCACTCACTGTACAGTAAGTCAACTGCACACCAAAACATTGTACAGTGCTTTGACTACTGCACACCAATTTTGCTGTCCTCATTAACAGCTGTACAACTATGGAATGAGTGAGACTACTGTCAATCAAAACAGACAATACTACCCTATTCACTCACACCCAAATATACTGTGCACAAAAAAAAGTGTACCCACTTTTAGAATAAGTGATTCATTTGTCGTTTTGGATGCATTCATGCAGTAGTCTAATCTGTACATCCGTAGAGCGTTATGCTGCTTGTAGCTTCCAATTTGGAATCGCGGAAGTAACGGTAGGTCCCTTAGTCGGAGTCAAATTCTTATTAAAGGCTTGACTTATGTATTCCTGGATTGTCTTTTGGCCGCTATAAGTTAGCCGCTTGCTGAGACCAGGGGAGGTGGGCATGATAAGAAGTTGAGGTCTGGATACGGATGACTGGCCTCGGATGTGTGTTGAATGTGTTTCGGTTCAATGTGTTGGTGGTTCTGACAGATGCAGCATGCTGAAAATGTTAATTACCGCTGGTATTACCGCTGGCTGTAGTTCGCTCTCGACTGTATTTATTGTAGAGAAAATAATCTTTTATCACTGTGGACGGAAGTCCACGAGGTGATGACCTGCATGCCTAGGCGTGCGCGAGGAAACTCTATATGATGTTTAGCTAAACTTAGGTTTTATAGAAAGCTGCATGTAGCTAGGTCAGATATTCCCGGGTTCGACTCGGATTTTAGGCTGTGATTGCTAGTTAAGTTTGCCTCCGTTCTGGATTATACATTGGCCGGACTATTCACAGTTGCTGGGGCGTCTTTTGTTGCTGAGGTATGTCTTGGCGTTGGAAGGTTAGGTCTTAGCATTAGGCAAAACAGTCTTAATAAAATCAATAAATTAATATGTATTGTTATGTATTTACGAATTAGATGTGGGATTTTGGAAAATTTGCAAGTTACCAAAAACATTAAAAAAATATATTTGCTAATTATAGGTGATAATAACTTTGGCAATTGGCGAGGAAGTATATGAGTTCGAACACAGATTTCTTCATTGGGGCAATATATTAATTGAAAAAACCAACAAAAAACGTATTTTGTACAAATTTAACGGCAAGAATTTTGCTGTTTGTTCAAAAGGAGTAATCGTTACACTTATTGACTACACCTTATCAAGAGTTACTATAGATAAATGTTGCCATTTTAATGATCTCTCAACTGATGCTGAACTTTTTACTGCAACTGGTGACTACCAATATGACATTTACAGGATGATGCGAAAAAAACTGGGGTGAGTAAATATTTGACACTAAACGTCGTGGCCAGGCCCGATGAGAGGGGGGGTCAGCCGGGTAATTTTCCCGGGGCCAAAATTGACAAAGAAATATATGAATGTTTAATTAGAATGAATAAATATTGAAAATGATATTGGTTGATCTCACTAACAAGTCATTTTATATTAACAAAACTAATTTACAAACGTCATTTATATAGCGAAACGAAAAGGGGCCCATGAGGAATCCATGCCCCGGGGCCCGACATGGCTCTCGACGGCCCTGGTCGTGGCTACTAATTTCACAGAAACAAAAAATAAAGCTAACTTGAAGCAGAGACGAAGCTGCAGGCAGCGACGTGACGTTACGAGCAAAACGTAAAAATGGTAAATTATTTTATAAGTGTGGATTGTGTTACAATATTTTGTCGATTGCATGTCAGCAGTTTCTTGCTGCCGTTTCAGTTTGTTGTTGGTGTAGTGTTGTGTTCTCTAAGTCTTAATGATGCGAAAAAAGGTATTGTAAGCAATAACCTAAAATCTTCTTTATTATGTAGGTATTCTTGTTTCTCTGTTTTTGTTGTTTGTATTTTTGTGTTTTTTTGATTTAATATTAAATGCTTATAAATTACCACTTTATATGCCGCATATGTTTATGGAGGAACTCTTCTTTCAACCTCTTGCGCACCTGCCCTTACCGTTGTGCACATCTGTACTGTTAAGCGATCCTCGAACATCTTCCATTATCGCATTAAATCGCCATAATCACGTACGCTCTTCGATTCTAACAACAGCGTAGCCTGTAAATTAATTTATTTTTCCGCTTTTACGTATTTTAGCTTCTCGGGAAGTTCATACTGGTCGAAATTTATCTCAAAAAGCTCAAAAAAGCGGTTTTCGACTAGAACTGAGTATTGAGAGTTCGACTAGAACTGAGAACCATCGCAATTACTCACATCATTTACGAATGAATCCGCGGACATTTTATTTGATGATTTTTTCACTTCTTTTTTATTGCCACTTTAGGCCAATAATTCTTTCAACTGCTCGATTTTGTGTATTCACACCCTTTTGCTTGTTTCCACTTTGGGTGTATCCTCGGCCTATTTTCGACTTATATACCTTTAACCAATGAATGTCCCTCCGCATTTAGCAGAATTGCCATGTTTAGCAGGGGTGTATATTAGGGTGGGTCGATTGAAAAATCGCTTAGGCACATATGATTTTCGGACTCTAGGGATCAAAATAAGAAACTTTGCTCAAGAAACCATACCTCTAAAATGAATTCTGATGTCCCTCGTTTTAACGTGTAGGTACGTGTAGGTAAAATCAGTGAAATGTTTCTAGGAAGTTTCTAGGAAAAAATGTTTTTATTTTGTTTTTGGATCTTTATTTTCTCTTTAACAATTTATTTGATCAGAACATAGGAAAGAAATTAAAAAATTATTGTTTGAAGTCTTCTTTGGATTCAACCTTGGGCAATTTCGCCCGGCTCTCTAATGTCGCCTCCATAACAGCCTCTACATTTTCCGGTATTACTCGTTTGGAAACGCTAGCTAACGGTTGAACGTGTTGTTCCGTTCCTTGTATAAGTTAACACTATTAATGAGTAGAATATAAGTCGATAAAAATCTTGGGCGATTATTGAATCACCCTAATGTTTATATGCAGATACAGCATAAACGTCTTTAGGGGCGGTGGCCGAACCCGACTCCCGGTATGGTACGATATGCTGTTTTGCTAGGTCAGCACTTCGCTAGACGAGCGGTCGGTTTGCCGGCCGCGCTAAGTTAAAGTACAGTTAAGAGTTTTCAGTTTTGATTTGACATTCTACTAATAAAGAGCCAAAGCTCGTATATGCAAATTCTACTCCGACAACTTGTCGTAAAATCTTATCATTGGTAACTGACTGAGTCCCTAGGCCAGCGGTTAATGAAGGGCAGTCACCCTTCCAACCTAATCTCCCTAACTCTTCTTTGGGAAATCTTCAGCCAGCCGGCCAGCAACCAGCGGCGATCAGGTCGTCCATCTTCGTGGGACTATCCAAAGAATATCCAACGAATCTGCGTGGGACCACCCGAGGAGACAAGGGGATCTGCCGTTAAGACGGCATCTTAAATATAATTGGCGCCCAACAACAACAAGAACCCACGGCTCAAAAAAATGTAAGTGGGCTGAACAAGCAATATACAACTTCAATACATATTGTCAAAAAAAAAAATAAATAAAAATTCGTACACAAAAAATTTTTTACAAAAAAAATAAATAAAATATAATTGTAAATAATTATAATCATTCAAAATCATAAACAAAGTGTGACTGTAATTTGAAAAAAACAAAAAGATGTTTTTAAATAAAAATAAACCTCTCTGAGTAATTTTGCAGGAGTAAAGCTCCCATTTGTTAATTGTTAATCTAATCTGTTAATCTAAACAATTTTCTGTCGAATTAAAATATTCGGCTTCAAAGTAACTGGTGTCTTGTGTTAGCAAGTTAGTGGCCCCATGAGTTTTCAGGGCCCATACAGGGAAAATAGACGTGCATTTGAAAGTGATAGTGAAGAAGAAATAATTCGAGAGTCCCAAAGATATAGGGCACAAGCAAAGGCAGACTTACACACCATGAACGCGGCTCAAATAGAAGCGTTAGTTCAGGCCGCATTGGCCAATCAGGAACAGAGACTTAGGGCCGAATTTGCGAGTTAAATCAGTGCCGTTAATCAACAGTTACAAAATATGCGTGTAGAAGTGCCAGAGGTAGAATCCTATCAGAGGGTGGCCTCAGTACCGGGAGCGGCACAGTGCGACATACCATTAGATATAGTTAAATCAATTCCAGACTTCACCGGTATACAGGACGATTATGTGGCTTGGAGGCAGTCCGCCTCCGATGCCTATGAATTATTCGAACCCTATCCAGGCAGTAGCGCGCATTACCAAGCCGTCACTATTATTAGAAACAAAATTAAAGGCCCAGCGCGCGCGTTGCTAGTTTCACACAACACAGTGCTTAATTTTAAAGCCATTTTGGCTAGATTAGACTGCTCCTACGCAGATAAAACGTCCTTGCGCCTACTGCGGCAGGGACTTGAGTCGGTCCGTCAGGGTGAAAAATCCCTAATGCAGTACTACGATGAGGTCGAGCGAAAATTGACCCTCGTGACCAACAAAATTGTAATGACGCATGACGATGAAAGAGCCTCGCTGCTCAATACAGAAGTTAGGGCTGATGCCCTACACGTATTCATCTCAGGGCTAAAAAAATCGCTCAGGGCCGTTGTTTTTCCAGCACAGCCCAAAGACCTGCCAGCAGCATTGGCATTAGCTAGAGAGGCAGAGGCCAGCATTGAACGAAGTGTGTTCGCGGCCACATATGCCAAGGCAGTCGAGCAAAGAAATCAGAATACTGACCCTCACAAGTGCCATAACCGCGCGTTTGAGAAACAAGGAAAAAACTCTGGTGCCGACGGAGGCTCAGAAAAAAATCCTCATTTTTTCAAAAAGGCAAACAAGAATCAAAATAATAGTCCCTGGCGTAAACAAGACAACTGGGGGGATCGAGAGATCGCCGCAGAACCAATGGACGTAGACCCATCATCCTCTAAGTTTAGACACCCTACGAATTTCAGGCAGGGAAATAATACTCAGGTCCAAAATTCGCAGACCCAGAAGAGACCCATCTCTTCAGAGAGAATGACCGGCCAAAGGCGCCAGCGAGTAAATAATATCGGGCAAACCGCCAATGCGGAGGAAACCCACGATTACGACAGCGCGGCTGAAGCCGCACTGAATGCAATTGACGACGACAGTGACACATTCGACGCCAACGACCTTATCAATTTTTTAGAGGAAGGTCCCGCTTACCTTTCATCGAGCGAAGGCTGGCGGGGAGAACTATGAAAATTCTCATAGACACTGGAGCGGCAAAAAATTATGTAAGGCCCCTAAAGGAGCTGAAGAATATAATGCTTGTCGACTCCCCATTTACTGTGAGTTCCATCCATGGCTCCAGTAAGGTAAAAGAAAAGTGCTTAATGCACATATTCGGCCTAAAGGCTCCATTTTTTTTACTTGATTCTAAAAATACGTTTGATGCCATAATAGGTTTCGACTTACTAACGCAGGCCGGAGCGGCATTAGATCTATGCAATAGCGTAATCAGATATGGAAACGTATCTGAACAGATCAAATACTACGAGTGCGATAATGTGAACTTCACAAATATCGACGACTTAGTTGTTCCAAATTTAGTGAAAGCTGAATTTAAAAAAATGATCATTAAGAGGAAACAAGTGTTTTCGCACTCTAACGAGGCGCTACCATTTAACACAGCGATCATTGCTACAATTCGTACGGAGACTAGTGAACCCGTATATTCCAAGCTATATCCTTATCCAATGGGAGCAGCGGATTTTGTTAACACAGAAATCAAACAGCTGTTAAAGGATGGCATTATCCGACCGTCTAGGTCGCCATTTAACAGCCCGACATGGGTTGTTGACAAAAAAGGGCTCGATAACGATGGCAACAAAAAAAAACGATTGGTGATCGACTTCAGGAAACTGAATGAACGAACCATCGCCGATCGTTATCCCATGCCAAGTATTCCTATGATTTTAGCGAACCTAGGAAAGGCAAAATTTTTCACTACCCTAGACCTAAAATCAGGGTACCACCAAATCTATCTTGCCGAAAAAGACCGCGAAAAAACTGCTTTCTCCATAAATGGAGGAAAGTATGAATTTTGCCGCTTACCCTTTGGACTGAAAAATGCAGGAAGCATTTTCCAAAGGGCGATTGACAGAAAAAACCAAATTCTTCAAGGAAACTGTCGAATTTTTAGGGTTCATTGTCACTCCCAATGGAACCAAAACAGACCCTGAAAAAGTAAAAACATTACAAGAGTACACCGAACCAAAGAATTTGTTTAGCCTCCGATCCTTTTTAGGATTAGCAAGTTACTACAGAAATTTTGTCAAAGACTTTGCTGCCATAGCTAGGCCACTCACCTCCATACTTAAGGGAGAAAATGGCACGGTTAGCAAACACATGTCAAAAAAGGTTTCTATCCAATTTGACGAGATCCAACGCAAAGCGTTCAAGCGCCTGCGAGACATCTTATCATCAGAAGATGTTGTACTGGCTTACCCGGATTTTAAACTTCCTTTCGATCTGACCACCGATGCCTCTGCAAGCGGCATCGGTGCGGTACTGTCCCAAAACGGCAGACCAATCACAATGATATCTCGCACATTAAAAGACTGCGAGCTTAATTATGCAACAAATGAAAGAGAATTATTAGCAATTGTTTGGGCTTTAGGGAAATTACAGAATTACCTATATGGCGCAAAGGAGATCCGCATTTTTACGGACCACCAACCTCTAACGTTCGCTATATCCGAGCGAAATACTAATTCAAAAATTAAACGTTGGAAAGCTTTCATCGAAGAACACGGTGCTAAAGTATTTTACAAGCCTGGCAAGGAAAATTTTGTCGCTGATGCCTTGTCCCGACAGCATATTAATGCTATGCAAAACGAACCCCAATCTGACGCAGCCACTATCCACAGCGAGCTTTCGTTGACCTACACGGTCGAATCTACCGACAAACCCTTGAACTGCTACAGGAATCAAATAATTCTGGAAGAAGCAAAACAGCCTTTACGGCGACATTTCATAGTTTTCGGGACAAAAAACCGTCACATTATCCACTTTGACAACAGAGACTCTCTGTTCGAACTGGTTAAGAAGGCAGTTAATGTGGATCTTGTTAATGCCATTTACTGCGACCTCCCCACACTAGCATGTATCCAACATGCATTAATTGCGGAATTCCCAGCAACCAAGTTTTGGCACTGCAAGAAATTCGTGGGTGATATCACAAATGCAGATGAGCAGAAAGAAATAATTACATGCGAACACAACCGCGCCCACAGGGCTGCCCAGGAAAATGTTAAACAAGTCCTCCAGGACTACTATTTTCCGAATATGGCCAAACTCGCTAATGAAGTGGTCATAAACTGCAAGACTTGCACCAAGGCTAAGTACAACAGACACCCCAAGAAGCAGGAATTGGGAGTCACACCTATCCCTTCATACGCGGGTGAAAGACTACATATAGATATCTACTCTACGGATAAGAAATTATTCCTAACCTGCGTAGATAAATTTTCAAAATTCGCTGTAGTACAGCCATTACTTTCTAGGGCTATAGTTGACGTACGCAGCCCCATACTGCAACTTGTAAACTTTTTTCCAAACATTAAAGTCATATACTGCGATAATGAGGCGTCCTTTAACTCGGAGACCATAACCTCATTATTGAAAAATCAGTATGATATTGACGTTGTTAATGCACCCCCTTCACACAGCAGCTCCAACGGGCAAGTGGAGCGATTTCACAGTACCTTAACGGAGATAGCTAGGTGCATTAAAATCGACAAAAAAATTGACGACACCATCGAGCTCATTATGAGAGCCACGGTAGAGTATAATAAAACATTACACTCAGTGACAAAGCTGCAACCCAAGTATGCCTTGCACTTAGCCAACGACGACCAAAAACTAACAATTCAAAATAATATCGAGAAGGCCCAACAAACTAATCTAGATAGGTGCAACCCTACTAGACAAAACCGAATTTTTGAGGTAGGAGAAAAGGTATACCTAAAAATAACAAAAGGTTAGGAAACAAACTGACCGCACTGTACACGGAAGAGCATGTACAAGCAGACATGGGAACGTCTGTCCTCATTAGAGGGAGGGTGGTTCATAAGGACAACCTTAGATAATGCCCCTCTCAAGCTTTTTCCTTATTTTTCACACACAGTACACTTTACGCCACTTAACACACAGTAGATCTAACCTTTCGCCTTCTTACAGGATCGCGGAAATTATGTTAATAACTTTAACTATAGTTAACGCTAGAGTAACGGACTACTCTCATGCCCAATATATCCCAATCACGGACGGAGTTGCACTGGTGTGGGAACAGAGAAACTTGTTGCGACACTCAAGCAATTTGTCAGAATTTGCATTAATGATAGAAGAAACTAGTAGATTATCCGATTTTTTCCCAGAGTCGCATATGCGAAAATTGTTAGACGTCGACACCGACCATTTAAGAAGCTTATTGTCCGTATTAAAGGTACACCATAGGATTGCCAGGAGCCTAGACTTTTTAGGCACGGCACTTAAAATAATAGCGGGCACCCCGGATGCCGCTGACCTTGAAATGTTAAAAATATCCGACTCACGACTAATAGAATCCAATAACAGACAGGTGATTATTAATACGAAAACACAGAACAAAATTAATGAATTAACAGAGGCTGTTAACAAAATTATAAGGGCAAAACAAAATAATATGGTTGACACTCCACACTTGTTCGAGATCCTTTTGGCCAGAAATAGAATATTAATAACTGAAATTCAAAATTTGATACTTACAGTCACACTAGCTAAAGCCAATATTATAAATCCAGCTATTTTTAATCACAATGATTTGAAGTCTATATTGATTGATCACCCCACAGAAGTCCCCATTATTAGCTTAATTGAGGCGTCTAGCATTAAAATATTTCAGTCCGATAGTATGATTCACATGATAATCGCATACCCTAGCATTAAAAATACTTGTAAGAAGGTCACAATTTTCCCGGTGTCACACCAACACACCATCCTGCAACTAAATGAGAACATAGTAGCCGAGTGCAACAACGACGTCCTAGCGGTCACCGATTGCATACCAACAACTTATGCATCATTTTGCAAGTTGGCGACCCACGATTCATGTGCTCGAGGCCTACACGCGGGCGGCACTGCACTGTGTGAAACACAGGCCAGCCATTTAAGTCCCATCACACTGGTGGACGAAGGAGTAATAATAATCAACGAGTGCCCAGCCAAGGTCAGCACCGATAATGGCCCCGAAATAGTTACCAACGGTACGCACCTTGTTACATTCGAGCGGGTGGCTTACATCAATGGTACAAAATACTCCAACATACGGGAAGCCATAAGAAAAACTCCAGGCATGGCAGCATCCCCGCTACTGAACATCATCGGCCATAATCCCATGCTGAGCATGCCATTCCTCCAAAGGATTAACAATCAAAACCTGGAAGAAATCCAAGGCCTTAAGGAGGAAGTGAAATCGGCTGGTTCTACAGATATCTGGTTCGCGGTTGGCGTGGCAGCCAGTATCTTCATAAGCTGCTCCATTCTCCTCATGATGAACTTGAAGAGGAAACGAGACGCGCAGGAAATCCAGCAGGTCGTCGACAAGTTCCAGATGACCGAGGACGGTCATAGTCTTAAGGGGAGGGTAGTTAACACTATTAATGAGTAGAATATAAGTCGATAAAAATCTTGGGCGATTATTGAATCACCCTAATGTTTATATGCAGATACAGCATAAACGTCTTTAGGGGCGGTGGCCGAACCCGACTCCCGGTATGGTACGATATGCTGTTTTGCTAGGTCAGCACTTCGCTAGACGAGCGGTCGGTTTGCCGGCCGCGCTAAGTTAAAGTACAGTTAAGAGTTTTCAGTTTTGATTTGACATTCTACTAATAAAGAGCCAAAGCTCGTATATGCAAATTCTACTCCGACAACTTGTCGTAAAATCTTATCATTGGTAACTGACTGAGTCCCTAGGCCAGCGGTTAATGAAGGGCAGTCACCCTTCCAACCTAATCTCCCTAACTCTTCTTTGGGAAATCTTCAGCCAGCCGGCCAGCAACCAGCGGCGATCAGGTCGTCCATCTTCGTGGGACTATCCAAAGAATATCCAACGAATCTGCGTGGGACCACCCGAGGAGACAAGGGGATCTGCCGTTAAGACGGCATCTTAAATATAATTTATATGTAATGGAATATTCCGATCAGTAAATGGTGAATCATCTTCATTTAAATATTCTTTCAATGTTTCATACGGAACGATTCGGGTGAATGGTGGTTCAAATACCTTATTTATATCATTCAAATCAATCAGATTCGTGTAATCGAAGCAATGGAAGTTTATATCCGGTTTTTTATATTTTCTAAGTTCCGATGGATCTTCAACATTGTCTCGATATCGTAAAATTTTGTTGATAGCAGTGTCGCGCACCTCTTTCCTATCATCAAACAACATTGATAGCAAGATATTTTCCGAATGTGCAAAATATGAATTATTTTGAATTACAAGATTGACAACAGTGCGTAAATTTGGCTCCAGAAATTGTGCCCAAGTAATGTACTTGAAAAATAATACACTACCGTATACGACAGAGCTGTAATACTTGATATTAAAATACATTGGCACATAAACCTTAATTATAAATACAACCAGAATTCTTAAATTTTTTAATGGTTTTTTCATTATCACATATAATCGTAATAATCTAGCGGCCTTAGAGAACCAGCGAGAATGTACAATTTTCCCTGGTTTGATGTTAGCCAGATCCACAGAAACCACGCCATTAGAAATTGCATGTGCCATGTCTTATAAGTACTGCGAATCGGTGGAATATTTGTGCTGTTCTGCAACAGGAGGCATATTTTCCAACGCAATTCTTTCAAAGTCGCTCACCACCTAAAAATATATATGATTTCATACCTTTCATTTCTCACCTTTTTTTCTTTCAAATAGTTTCGCTGAATTTGTCCTTTCGTTCTTCTGGTTATCGTATACTCTTTGAAAATTTTCACAACTTTCCTGTTTGATTATTTTTTTTTTGTCGCAGCACGATAAATTTTCATCTTATTAATAATATTGAGTAGTTGGTATTGGATTCTATACGGAGCAAGACCACCACCCCCAAAGCCGGCGAGCTAGAGACGGATAATAAAGCGTGCCCCGCAAGTATAGAGTCTAGGAATGATCGCTAATACCGTTACACGATTCGGTTAATTGATTATTATTAATTAAGAATAATTAATTGTCATAAATTTTTTCTCTCGTAAAAGTATCATCTTTTCTGTCGTCGGAACTGGAATCATTAAACGTTTTGCGGAGCACTGTTCGTCTGTCTATCTTTCTTTCTTTACGAACTTTCGATTAATCCATGATTAGAGGTTCGCCATGCTAATCTTTCATTTCAAAATATTTGAATAGACTGATTGCCAATGTTGACGCTACATTATTAGACACAACAAATCTGTCACACATCAAGGCAAAGTTAAAACAATCGTATCTTTCGGTGTATTGTGAACTTGTACTTCTATTCATAACATCAACCATCATCGTTACATATGTTGTATCATCGGTATGTTCGTATGTTGGCATTCATGACGATGTCCCTTGCCCTTGAATTTTCATTAGAAATGCATCAATTGTTAGTCTGATTATGTTGATCTTGCATAAACTCATTGCGGCGTTCTGGAACCAAACCGCAGCTACATTGAGCTGCCGTCAAATCGCATTTATATGCTCCAATATAAAAAATTTCGTTCAGAGTACCTTTGAATACTAAAAGGTCTGTATTCGGCTTGGTATTTGACAACCAAACTATTCAATTTAACAGCAACATATTTTTTTGAAATTATTTCCATACCAAGTTTTTCCCAAATTCCAACCAACCTATCTGTTACGTGATTAGTGAATTGTTTATAGGAAAACTTTTTTTGATCTGTTTTAGCACGTTCGCTCAAGTACAAATAATATCTCAAGATATCCAGATCGGTTTGTAAATTAAGAGCATTCAAATCAGAAGACACACCAAAAACAGCAACATCATGCTTGGGTATATGACTCATTGGGATTCCGATAGCTGATGATGTTGTTGCTATTTCACCTTGCAGGTTCATTGTTGTTGATGTTTTGAATAAATGTAGAAGACGTTAGATGACATTCTTATAATGTTTACGAAAAATCGAATACTTTTATGACATGATCCTTGTTGGGACTTTTGCCAGCATCAAATATCATAATTATTTCTATTTAAGTCTCTCAGTGCAACTAGATCAGCGGTCTATCAATTGCCCGTTATTGACAGTTCCATATTCTTTGTTTCTCCCAGATTCGCATGCGCTTTGTTGTTCTTTTGTAGCGCATGCACTTTGGGAGCTTTGGTGGAGCTTCTGCACAAGCTCTTAGGTTTATGCACTTGTATATTTGGTTTTGTTGGGATCGGCCGCTGCCGTTGTTTTGGGGTTAAATTGACCCAATAAAAATATTGAAATCGAATTGTGGAGTCTTTATTATTTCGGTCGCTATTAAAACTCTGATAGCTCAACAATCTTTTTAAATAAAAAAACCTTTTCACTACAAAGCACATAAGGACGGTTTGTCTGATATACACGATCTCCAAAAATGGTGATTTCTTGATATTTTTGTATGGGAGAATCCCTAGGGGGGTCCCAGGGGGGTACCACTAGCATAGGTGGGTCAACCCTCCAAAGTTAGTGGGTGTCGTTCATACATTTGGACTCGATTGGGGCACTCTAAATGGGTCAAAACAGGAGTTTTTGGAATTTTACCTTTTGGGTACCTACACGTTAAAATGAGGCACATCAGAATTTATTTTAGAGGTATGGTTTCTTGAGCAAAGTTTCTTATTTTGATCCCTAGAATCCGAAAATCATATGTGCCTAGGCGATTTTTTTGACCCCCTACAAATCGAACCGCCCTAGTGTATATATAAGTTAATATTATTGTGTGGGTTTTACAATATTTAATTTATTAATTATTTGTTTCCCACAAGCCCGTAAGGGTTAGTGTTACTGACAAAGAATAAAATATAACGCGAGCTAAGGCTGCGGAGTTGACTGAATTTATTAATCATTTGTTTCACACAAGCCCGTTAGGGCTAGTGCTACTGACAAAGAATATAACGCGAGCTGCGGAGGCTGCGGAGTTCTACTTAAGACTAAATTAGAATACTACCCGTGCTGTACTTCGAAGCCTTCGTTGGGCTGCGGCGCAGTTGCCAGTTGCATTGTCAGCATTCCGTATCCGGCCAGCAACGATTACTTGTTGCGCAAGTGCCCGAGCCGGTCCGCGGACAGTAGCCCTTGGAATGCGTAGTCAGCACCTCTTTCGTTACGCGTGCGGGCCACCGGATCCGGTTTGCAATTTGGCACTTTTCCTAAATTCTGCCTGCGCGTGTTAACTCCTCCCTCCTTTAAATGGTCGTCGTCCCGAGGATCCACTCGTTCTACATCGTCGTCGGCCCTCGATTTCCTGCGACGATTGGCCTTCAGGTGATATTTGGTAATCCACAGGATTGCGCATAGGGAAAGGGCAGCCAGTAGAATAAGGTAAATGTTGAGACGGGATCCCGATGACAGTCTTTCTCTAAGGGCCCCGATGTGGTGTAGGTTACTTAGGCTAAGCTCATGGAGAAACGGGAGGCTGAGTCGGTTGCAGTGAGCAGTGACGTTTATTATTGTCATACCCGACACAGCAGGTTTTTTCAGGGAGCTCCCCAGCTGGTTTATGAACCAGGTTCCGTTGAGCGCCACCTTGTTGGAGTATGCTAACAGGTAGGTTCCGGATACCTTTTGTTCCCGGCCTTGGTCATCAGTCACCGTTACGTTAGCATCGTTGATGATGAGGGTTCCTTGGTCCACAATAGTGATTGGATCCAGATGACCTGGGAGCGTGGAGCAGTGCGCGATGGCCCCAGAAACTATCTGTTGGGCACATGTGCCGTTCTTTAGTTCCTTGCAGAATGCGGCACCTACCGTTGTCTTGCAGTCGCTGATATTGAGGTTTCGTGTTGGGCATTCGGCAACTAAATTCCCACTCTCGAAGTTCAGGATTCTATTATGGCGTTGAACCGGGTAAACTGTTATTCTCTTACATACGAGATTAGGATTAGGAAATTTAATGAGAAAGTGCAAAATGTCAAATTTTTGAAAAACACTTATGCTAGATACTTCTAGTATTTCTACCAAACTACTATTAATATTAATAGGCTGTTTGTCTCTGAATTCGCTTACTTCGGCACCATCTAGAATAGCTGGGCTTACAATATTTAATTTTGCCAGGGTTAGGCCCATAAGGATGTTTTCTAGGTCTGTAATGATGATTCTATTCTTGGCTAAAATGATTTCTAACAAGTGTGTTTCTTTATTTGTTTCGTATTTCTGAATCTGATTCATTGCGTTAGCGAGCTCATTTAGACGTTCTTGAAATTTTATATTTAATTCTGTCTGACCTTCGTCTGCCCTCATTAACAGGTCCTGCCGTACCAATTAGATTGATACTTCTATTAGCCGTGTGGTGGAACATAAGGGTGGTCACCAACTTGCGAATATGTCTAAGGTCCGTTGCTATAACTGGTGTTCTGTGGTCGTCTGTGAATGTGTTCGTCATTGCTTCTGTCTGGTCTGCGTAAACCTCGTAGGTCGTCATGTTCGTTGCGTGCTGTAGGTATCCGTAATTCTCCCAGATTACAATGTCATTGTCTTCTATCGGGATATAGTCCGCGTTCGTGTAATCGTTTAGTTTTAATGTCGCGTCCGTCTTAACAGCCGTTAGTATGAAATTTAAACAAATATTTCTGTAACCTAGAAAGAATAAAGAAAGAAACAAAGGGGTAGGTAAAAATCTTGTGAGGACGATTAACGTAGATTGTCCTTGTGGACCACCCTCCCTTTAATAAGGTACGTGGTCCCCAGGTCTGCATCAATAATCTCATCTGAGCACAATGGTGTAAGCTTATTCCCCAGACGTTTGTTTGCTTTCAGGAAAACCTTATCACCCACTTGGTAAGTTTTGTGAGTCCTGTTCTTGTCGGTTTCTTTTTTGTTAACAACCCACGTTGGGTTACTATAAGAAGACTTGGATGTCCTTATTACGCCGTCTGCTAGAAGTTGTTTAACCTCTGCGTTGATGAACTCAGTTACACCCATGGGGTGCGGGTACGACTTTGAGTACACTGGTTCCCCATCTGTTTTAATTGCAGCAACAGTATTTATATTGAAAGGAAGTGCTTCGTCTTGATCAGCGAAGGCTTTGTAATGTTCCCCTATAATTTTGTCAAAGGCAGCTTTTACTGCGGGGGACGTCCTCGTCATCTATTTTGATAAAGTTGACATTTTCTGCCTTAGCGAACAGGATCTTTTCGGATCCATAATTAGTGTGGAAAGTATTTGCAGTAAAATCGAGTTTCGCATTCACTTGTTTAAGCAAGTCGAGACCGATAATACCGTCAAAATCTTTCAGGACTTTGAGAATGAAAAATGATGATTTAACATTGAATATGGAAGCACAACATTTCTTCTCGATTTTTGTAAAGCCGTGGATTGACTTTACGTTAAATGGGGTGTCCACAGCCACGACTCCTTTCAGCCCCGGGAGTGGAGTAATATAATTTTTTGAGGTACCTGTATCGATTAAAAGCTTTATTTCCCTTCCTGGCAGCGTACGTGTAATGTACGGGAGTAGGGACTTTACCCTAAAAAATTAATAGAGTCCTCTGCGTCTAGGTCATCCTCTATTATTTCTTCGTCCGACGACACGTAGTTTCCCATGGACATGGGTCAAAATTAATAATCACAAGAAAGGAAAGCTAACTTCGGGCGGAGCCGAAGTTGATATACCCTTGCAGTTGAGTCGCAGTCCGCTAGATGGCAACACGCATCTTATATTATTAGATATATAGCGGATCGTATATAGTTGGCCGATCCTTATGAAATTTGGCATATCGAATTATGTTGCCAAAAGAGGAATCCATTGAAACTCCCATCCTTCCAACTTGAAAAACAACGAAGTAATAGCATTTCCGATCAATCAGTTATATGGCAGCTATAGGATATAGTTGGCCGATCCTTATGAAATTCGACAAATCAGATTGTTTTTCCCAAAATAGAATCTGTACCAAATCCCATATTTCTAACTTAAAAAACACCAAAGTTATGCCAATTTCGATCGATCTATGACAGCTATAGGATATAGTCGGCCGATCCTTATGAAATTTTCAGAGGAATTTTCAAATTTTAAACTTGCAGAGGGTATTATAATGTTGGTCAAAAGTGTGCAACGCAGTGAAGGAGACATCTCCGACCCTATAAAGTATGTATATTCTTGATCAGGATCACCTCCTGAGTCGATATAAGCATGTCCGTCTGTCCGTCTGTCCGTCGGTCCGTCTGTCCGTCTGTCTGTCGGTTTCTACGCAAACTAGTCTCTCAGTTTTAGAGCTATCGAGTTGAAACTTTGCACACATCCTTATTTTCCTTGCAGGTAGTACATAAGTCGGAACGGCCGGGATCGGTCGACTATATCCTATAGCTGCCATATAACTGATTGATCGGAAATGCCATAACTTCGTTGTTTTTTAAGATAGATGTTATATTCGACCAACATATCTTATGTACAAAATTTCATAAGGATCGGGCGACTATATCCTATAGCCGTCATACAACGATCGGAATTGGCATAACTTTGGTGTTTTTTATATTAGAAAGATGGGACTTGGTACAGATTCTATTTTGGACAAAATAATCTGATTTGCCAAATTTCATAAGGATCGGCCGACTATATACGATCTTTTATATATCTAATAATATAATATGCGTGGCGCCACCTAGCGGACTGCGACTGAACTGCAAGGGTATATCAACTTCGGCTCCGCCGAAGTTAGCTTTTCTTTCTTATTTTTTTTTTTTTTCTTGCACGTGCCGAAAATGAATATTTTTTATATGCAATTTTGTACACCTATATAGCATATTTTCGTCACTAAAATTGATATCAGATATTTTGGGTTTCGCATGCAGGTTCGTCACCGGTACTTTACCTCGTCAAGAGGTTTTTTTCTATGATATCAGTTGTTTTTTTGTATATATTGATCTTCAGTTATTTAAAATAGAACACATAATATATAGAATATTAAAGTAACCTCTGGACAGGCGATTCCCAGTTAGCAATACTTTAATTGTAAGGATAAATACCAAAACTCTTTTTTTTTATCTCTATATATTTTGACATTCAAAGACGATTTTGACATTTTGACCTTTCCAAAGACGTAAAGAATTTTTCGATAGCTTCAGTGGTTCTGAGTTATACGTATTTTTAATTTACAAAGGTTTTGTAATTTGGTTAGTTCAAAAATTTTAATTAAAAATTTTCCCAAAATTCTATTTAAAATCCAAAATTGTTCGTAATTATTGGAAACAAAGTTGTTTAAACAAATTAACAGATGAGAGGCCAATCCCTACGAGAGTTTCTATACATAATAAATTATCAAAAAAAAAATTAAAGGAAAGGAAAGCTAACTTCGAGCGGAGCCGAAGTTGATATAACCTTGCAGTTAAGCAGAAGCTCATATTATTATTATATATATCGAATCGTATATAGTTGTCCGATCCTTAAGAGAATTTCACCAACAAGGAAATGTCTAATAAAATTATATAAACAGCCCCAAGCCTCTTTAAAAATAGCAAGGTTGTGCCATTTCCGATCGTTCAGTTACAAAGCAGGTATAGGATATAGTCGGCCGATCCTTATGAAACATAGGATTAGATTGCCCAAAACGGAAACCGTAGATAGTCCCATAATTATAGCTTCAAAAACAACAAAGTTAAGCCAATTACCCTAATACAATTTTGCAAATTGGAGAAGATTGCCCAAAATGCAATCTGTACTAAGTCCCATCTTTCTAACTTAAAAAACATGCCACAGAATAAATATATGGCAGCTATAGGATATAGTCGGCCGATCCTTATGAATTTTGCCCATAAGATGTTTTGACCATAAGATGTAACATGTGTGGATAGTCTCAACCCTCCAACTTAAAAAAAAATCAAAGTTATGGCATTTCCGATAAAATCAATTATATGGCAGCTATAGGATATAGTCGTCCGATAGACAAATAAAGTAAAAGTTGAAAGAATTTACTCTATATTTTTAAGTTTATTGCACACATACATGAACAAGCTCAAAAAACCCAGCAGTACTGAAATTCATGTCACCGCCTTTTCCGGCCGTAATGTCAAACTTCGTTCGAAATTACGCATATTCAATATTAGTTATTAATCACTAATAATTTTTTGATGTCATTCTAAATATTTTGCGCGAAAAACTGTAACCCCATGGTTCAATAATTAAGGTATCTGTCTGTGAATCGTAAGGTCGTGGGTTCGATTCCAAGCAGAAAAATCTTTATTATGGGTAGATTTTTGTTTAATTTATTATACCCTTGCAGAGGGTATTTCAATGGATTCCTCTTTGGGCAAAATAATTTGATATGCCATAATTCATAAGGATCGGCCAACTATATACGATCCGCTATATATCTAATAATATAAGATGCGTGGCGCCACCTAGCGGACTGCAACTCAACTGCAAGGGTATATAAACTTCGGCTCCGCCCGAAGTTAGCTTTCCATTCTTGTTTTTTTTTTAATATAGCAGTCTCAAAATAAACTGATATATTTAATATTTTTATTATCTAAATAAATACAATACAATTTAATATCTACCTTTCGATTGGTATATAAATTAAAAAAAAAAAGATTTTCCAGTTTTTCTAGTTAAACAAATTGTTGAATGTAACACTTTTTTTGGGTGTGCGATATAAAATAATAAATATTAGAAAAGTATTGGCGGAGTTGCTTTGCCTAGTTTTTTTATAGCTTTTAGTCCATTATTTGGCCCAAAAACGGTGGTGGCTATAATTTAAGTAAAACAGTGTTTTATTTATATGCATTAAATGTTTACTCGTAAATTTGTGCATTTGTGAGTCTTCTCATTAAGACATTAGACACGGAAACACAAAGTAGAATTACATCAAATTACATCATTGCCTTCTAGCTGAAAAGTTCGAGGTTAGCCGAATGGAGAACGTTGTGGTTCCTAACACGGAAGGGAACGGTTCGAGTCCTAGTTGAGCCAATGTGTTTATGTTTTACTTTTTAAGCCCTTTTTTTATTTGGATTTTATTTTTAAATAAATAAACTAAAAGCTGAAAAGATATACTCCATATTTGTTAGGGTATTGACCAAATATATGCAGACTCCAAAAAGCAAAAATGCCAATCAAATACACACACATAAGTAAGCTTCTCAGGACGCTGCCCAAAATTGGTAGCTGCAGGACTATATCTTGAGTTAACGAATTTTGCCAGATATAAGCGATATATCAAAAGTTGCGTCATCTCAAAAGCTATCTCCACATGCAATATAAATAAGATCAAATAAGCAAATTTAAAAAAATTATTTTTGTTTCTTAAAAAAAAAATTTATTTTCAGAGTATTTTTTCTTGTTTACTATTTTCACTACTAAAGAAAGTGAAATAGATATTTAAAAAACCTTTTCAACGGTGTAAAGCACGTTTTAATATCTTAATTATAAAGTTATGAAGTTTTTAAATAAAAACGTTTTTTTTTAATTTTTTGACGTAAGCTTAAGGTATTTCAAAAAGTTGTAGAACAATAGTTGCTCATATGATAGTAACAAACATCTCCAATTTTTTTCAGGATTGCCAAGAAAAAATAGTGCAAACAGACAACCAGACAAACGGACACACACTGGCATTTTGAAGAAGAAGAAAACATCGAATTTTTTGAATAGGTTAAGTTAGGGTGATGCTAGGGGGACTTAGAAGACCCCCCCGCTTCCACTTGAGCCGCTAGGGCTCCTTGTGTTACCGCTAGGGCAAGGGTTTCACCGAAGTGCTTCTCCTAGGTAGAGGAAGCATCTCGTTGAGAGATCTGCGACAATCATTGACTGTCCTGGAGTTGGACGAGAATCCGTCAAGTGCCTTGAGCGCTGCCTGACTATCTGAGAAGATGAATATTGTACCCCGATTGCCCCTTAGTGCTGGGGATTCCAGTGCTTCCCTAATGGCTACTACTTCAGCCTGGAGTGGTCAGGAAGTCTGAAGGACTCCTTTAGGCTCAAATGCTCACAAAAGTAACCGCCTCCCACCTGGCCGTTGAGTTTTGATCCATCTGTGTAGATATGAAGTCCCGGTGTCCGGGCATCCCATTCCTCCCTCGAGGGGATGATGATTTTGTAATTAGTGGTGGGTTGGTCGACCAAAACTATTCTTGCTCCATATCTTTACCGCCATCAGTTCTACCGGTAGTAGGTCAAGGATGATATCTAGGGCATCGCTAGGCGTAGTGCGTAGACTGTCTGTTATACAGACTTCCGCCATGCGCTGCGTCTTCCTGAACATTTCCCTGCATAAGCAGTTGTCCAGGGCAAGCCACCAGACCACAACTCCATAGAATAAGATTGGTCTCATGATCGCTGTGTATAACCATCTGACTATCTTGGGGGACATTCTCCATTTCAGGCCTACCGCCTTGCGGCAGGATAGAGTGCTATTGCCGCTTTCTTAGTCCTATTTGCGGTGTTCAGCTTCCAGTCCAGTGTTTCCTGTCTAGTGTGATGCCTAGGTACTTCGCACTATCACTAAGAACTAGTGTTTCCCCTAGGAGCTTCGGAAGCCTTAGATTTGGTATTTTGTACCTCCTGGTAAACAGCACGAGCTCTGTCTTGGACGGATTGACTCCCAGCCCGTTCCTTTGCGCCCAGGCCGACAGAACTTCGAGCTTCTCTGTCATTAGGTCGCATAACGAATTTTTTAAATAACTTTTGAAAGAAATGTCGGATCGGGTCGGTTGATACCAATCGACGCGTATTTAGCATTAGAAATATATTCTGTCTGGGGACTAAAATGTGTCCACCAGCCCCACTTTAGTGATTAAAAATTTTTTTACTTTCACCCTTATTTCTCCCAAACCAAATAACTTTTGGAATATGTTTGGACAAAAATTATCTAATTGAAATAATACCTTTCGATTGGTATAGATCGGTTGCCTACAACCGATCAACCTACAATCATTTAGATCGGTTGCCTACAGAAAATTTTTAATTCTTCGCCTATATACACTGCGCGTCACCAGATTAACGCCCCCTTGGTGTTCGCGTTTGAAGTGAAATATTATCAAAACTATTAAAGATTGAACTGTACAATTATTTTTTAATACAAGTCGATTAAGGGGGCAGGATGGTTTGAGACTTCAAAAAAATTTTTTTTTCAGAAATTTTTTTATATAATAGAACATTATCTTAGGAATATCCTGTGAAAGTTTCATGTCGATCAGACTAAAACTTGCTGAGATACCGATTTTCTAGTTTCTTTCTCTCCATATACTCCAATATACAAAGCAATGGAAAGCTTTTAAAACTTTAGACGCGTTTTTCTCAAAACAACTTTTTCAAGTCGGTGCGTAACGTAACTCAAAAAGTAATGCTCGGATCTAAATAAAATTTTGCACTCATCTTTAATACAATAAATACTTGCGGATGAATTTTTTTTTGAAATTTTTGTTTACCATTTTTACGGGCAATAATGGGCGGATTTTTATGTAAAAATGTTACCTCCGACTTTAAAACCGCGCCAAAAATTCAAAATCGCATATTTTTCAAAATGGTTTCGTTCATCCGCACAAGAAACTAATATTTTAAGTAAATCAATTCATTTTTGTATATCCGATAACACTGTAAGGCCAGACTTTACGCACCGCAAGAGACCAATTTTTGGAAGCGACTCCGGCCGACTACCCGTCACGGGATAAATTATAATTATTTCTTAAAAATAAAAATTCCTAAATACTCTCCAAATATAGCCATTAATCGTGTAAAAAAATTGAATTGATATATTTACTCAGACATAAAAAAAAAATCGCAAAAATCTGCTATTTTTCAGCCTCTGAAACCTTCCTGCCCCCATAATTCTCTTAATAAAAACATATTTTAGAACGCAGTTGGTATTTGCATAGATTTTTATTAAATTAAAAACTAAAGAAACTGGTTTATTTGGAAGAAAAAACTGCGTCATCAGCAAGATTAACTGCAAGGGTTACTTCGGCTCCGCTCGAAGTTGGCTTTGCTTTCTTGTTTTTAAACCGATTTCAAAAGTGCCGGTTTTTTTAATAGTTAAAGGTTTTAGCTTTTGAAAAAAAAAAATAGATCTTCATATTTTTTAAACAAGAAGGACAACATTTTTACACAAAAAACTGCAATTTTTGCCTTTTATTCGTGTTTTTTCGGATTTTGACGCCAGTTTTACAACTGGCACAACTGGTACAACTTACAACAAGAAAGGAAAGCTAACTTAGGGCGGAGCCAAAGTTTATATACCCTTGCAGTTGAGTCGCAGTCCGCTAGGTGGCGACACGCATCTTATATTATTAGATATATAGCGGATCGTATATAGTCGGCCGATCCTTATGAAATTTGGCATATCGAATTATTTTGCCCAAAGAGGAATCCATTGCAACTTCCATCCTTCTAACTTAAAAAAACAACCAAGTTATGGCATTTCCGATCAATCAGTTATATGGCAGCTATAGGATATAGTCGACCGATCTCGGCCGTTCCGACTTATATACTACCTGCAAACAAAAGAAGGATGTGTGCAAAGTTTCAACTCGATAGCTCTAAAACTGAGAGACTAGTTTGCGTAGAAACTGAAAGACAGACGGGCAGACAGACATGCTTATATCGACTCAGGAGGTGATCCTGATCAAGAATATATATACTTTATAGGGTCGGAGATGTCTCCTTCACTTAAATTTTTTAAGGACACTTAAGGACTTGAAGGATTGGTCGACTATATCCAATATCTGCATCTGCTATTTTTTAAGTTGCTTATGGCTCTATCCAAAATTTGTATCTCATAAGAATCGGCCAACTATATACGTTTCGAGATATATATAATAATATTGGCTGCTACCTAACTGCAAGGCAATATTAACTTCTGTTTCTCTCGATGTTAGGTGCGTACGCTTGTGGCATTAGGAAATGCCCGTATATGCATGGCCCGTAGACAATAATAAAAACAAAATGTGTAATGGAAATGTACAAAGGGATACTTTTGTATTATTTCGACATTGGACTTCAAAATTTCAGTGTTCGCTATGAATAAATAAAAAATTCATTCAATAAGGATTCATTTAATATATGCCATGTAAAAATAGGTTTAAACAACATTTTCTCGGTACAACTTTTTTTTAACGATTAAAAATAATATCTATGTATGTCATCTGTTTTCTTAAGGGGGCATGCGCACTTGTAATTTTCAAAAAATCTAATTTTTTTTTTGCATATTCTGAAAGTGTATATATTTAGAAATGTGTTCACAAAATTTTGAAATGATCCGGTGAAAATTCATTGAGATACACATGTTTAAAGGTAGGGGCGTCCGGTATATCTAATAGTGAGTTGAAACTTAAGTACGTTTTTCTCAAAACTACGTTTTTGAAGTCGGTGACCACTCTTACTGGAAAACTAGTGACCCGATTGTCTTGAAATTTAGCATGCTTTTTTAATACATAATAATCTAGTACTTAATCGAAGGATTGATTTTTTTATGCAAAACTTTTTTTTTACAGCTAAAAAACTACCGCTTTTTTTTACAAAAACGATTGTTCATCTTTGATAGGTCGCCATTTTGTCGAATATTTTTTTTTTAATATCCATCGATTAAGTACTAGACAAACTATCAATAAATGTAAATCCGTTTCATTTTTTGATTTCAAACGATCCAGATTTCCACAGTCTTGGTCACCGCGACCCGTGTTTTTCAGACGGACGTCACTTCGACGGGGCGTAGCTTTGAAACTGCTCAATATTTTCTACTTTTTTGTTTTTCAAATTTAAGTTTATAGTTTACGAGAAAAAAATTCGGGAAAAATGTCTATTTTTTGGCGCTCCAACTGCGCATGCCCTCTTAAGATAGCCTAGGATCGTGGCTGATTGGGATAGGATTTTCCTTGACCTTTATTTTCATTTTCCGAACAGAAAGAGCACCATGAGGAGCTCTTAGCTTTTCGGATGGCTTTTTTGCCAGTGGCCAGGGACGCCTTGTAGTCAGTCTAGAGGGCTGACTTGTCACCGTCCTTCACCCTGTTGAATACCGTTCTGCATGTCGTTCGGACCATTTCTAGCATCGCCGACCATAAGGGAGACGTATAGCATTTGCATTATTTCAGGCTTCCGTAAATTCTTGGACCAGAGTGTTCACACTTTCTTGAACCAGAGTGTTCACACTTCACCATGGAACGCACCTTGTGTATAAAAACCACTTGATGTACTCTATAAAAAAATAAAAAAATAAAGTGAGGGAGAAATGCTGTTCCCTACACCAAAGTTGTAAAAAACAATAAAAATATATACGACATTGAAAAATAAGGAGAAAGAGGGGAACGTTGGGGGAGAAAAATATGCATCGACTTAGGCAAAATAAACCTTTGCAGATAGCATTGGTCCCGTCGGACGCTTCAAAATTCTAGTACCGAACCAGAAATCAGTAAGCCGACAGTTTTACAAAGAGCTGTTCAAACAATTTTGAATTATATATATGTATGTACGCCAAAAATAAATGGTTTTCAGGTTTAATATTCTGAGTGAGGGGTTTTATTGTTCTGTTCCGAAGAGCTATCCGAATGAACTTTACATCTTTATTTTTAAGTGTTAAAATACTCTTTGCTTTGCGGGCTGCGTTGACGGCTACGTCGGCAGCGGCGTGGCTGCCTACATACATACAAAGTAAAAGGTTAAAACTTGCACCGTTCGCATAAACATGTATGTTTATATATATTTACATATAACGCACACAACTTAGCTGGTGGGAAAAAATTGAATTACTATAAACATCCGCTACGTGGTCATATTTTGTTTGAAATTTGAAGTGATGACTACATAAGTTTTCAGTTCATAGTCGGTTCATGGTAGGGTTGCCCGAAGGGCGAGAAAAGTTCCTTAAATGGGTAAGAACCTGTAACGACCCAACCAAAGACTTTATTAATTGCACACGATTAATCATTACCAAGATATCCAGTTTCTCCAGTGTATAAATTCTCAAATGCTTATATGAGAGTGTCGATTAAGCCGGGCGTGCCTAGGGTAGCGTGTAAATCTGCTTCAATGGTAGAGAAGATGGACTTAGACCCGAGCAATCTTGCGGCGTACGCCAATTTGTTAAATGAATGCTTCCCAAGCCAATGTAATGGTAGATCCCGTCTTAATTACTATCCTGCATATAGTAGTAGACGACATTTGCTACGATGGTGGGCAGAAGGGCCTTTGATGCCTGGTGCGGAAATATGCTCCAAAGTGTGATTAGTGACGATTGTGACTCATTGCACTCATTCCAAGCTTGGCGCGTATCGATGTCTAATTCGGATGACAAAACAAAAATACTCCAGTATTCGTCGGCACTATCCGCTAGCTTCCGCGCTGAGGAGTGTCGTAAGGTTGTTAACTCAGCTTTCCATCCTGTTCCTATTCCCGTTTCTTTATGACGAGGGCTTCTACATTTAAATATGATTTTAGGTAATGAAACCGTTGGTAGTAGGTGAGACGCTAATTATTGCCAATGGCAAATTTGCTCATTACAATTTTGGCTTGAAAAATGGTTAGTTGAAAAATGGAAGTTAGCTTTCCTTTCTTGTTCTTAACTATTTTAAAAACAAACAAGAAAGGAAAGCTATCTTCAGGCGGAGCCGAAGTTTATATACTTTTGCAGTTTAGTCGCAGTCCGCTAGAAGGCGCCACGCATCATATATTATTATTAGATATATAGTGGATCCACTGAAACTGCCATCTGTGGTATGGCAGAAATAGCGGAATACCATGATAAGCTAAAAAGTTGAGCGAGCATGCATTTGTCAGCGCGTTGCTCATGAGTTGCCCATTCGTACCCCCTTCGTGAAATTATATACATATATATAAGCAACGAGGCATTGAAATCGCCAAGATTTCAAGTCTTCTCGTCATTTGAAAAATAAAACAATGATAGATTCTTAATGAATACAAATGTTGCTATGTCATGAATCAGCAAAATAAAAAACAAATTTTTTGTTTTTAAAATGGCTACCCAAACGAAGGTCTATTTTTTCACAACATTTTTCATTTTTTTTGAATTTTTTAAAAATATTAAAAATAAATTTCAAACCATGCCAAATTTCAAGTAAATCGACTAATTAGAACTTGAGATATTATGGCTACCGGATCAACAAAAGTAGTTTCTAGAAAAACGCTATTTTTGAATATCAAAACTATCGAATTATGAAAAAAAATCATAGATTTTTTAAATTTCTAGACTAGAGTACCCCCGTAATAGTTGGATCGTATGAAAATCCTCAGCTCATTTCGAATATAGTTATCCGCTTGTTTCATAAAAGGCAACTCAGTAAATACAGTCCTTACAAACGACGCAGGAATTCCTAGAGCAAAGAATCAGAACCTTGAGCTCAGGAAAAACAACGGCACCATTTACAATAAGGTCAAAAAATATGGCGTGCGCATCCAGTACGTCAGGAAGACAAGCATCTACCTACTAATGGAAGTCTCCATATCACGCGTTATATAAATGTGAGAATTTTCGCGCAAAAACAGTATCTTAAATATTAAATTCCGTACAAAAACGAAAAATGTGAGTCAACTGTTTCAAGACCGACCACAAATCAAAGGAATGTAAAGGAAGGAATGGTTTCGAGTGCGTCAAAAAGTATAACACCCTCTTGCACCTGGAAACCACAAGACTTCATTCCCCAGCTGTCGGTGCAGCAACTAACAAGAATTACAAGTTTCTTGCGACAGCAAAGTAGCGGTCCAGGCAGATAACGGACAAGTATCTAAATTTCGACCCCTGCCAGACTCAGGATCATAGATAAATTTGATCATTGAGCGTCTACCATCAATGTTGTCACTAAAACGGTACGATACAAAGCCTCGGATAGAATGCATTGGAGGATAACCAAGAATGAGAAGAGCAAGAGTAACTGAGTATGTAACTCTCTTTCAGCCAGCGAGGAGCAGCCTTTGTTCTTCCCCACATCATAGCTGACTAACAAGCTCCACCAATTACTCATTGCTAATTGTTAATACCCAATGAGTGTCCATTAGCTGATCCCTAGTTCGATAAGCCTGAAAGGATAGATCTACCAATCGGCACCGAGCACTAATACTCGCTACTCCTTCCAAATCAGCAGAAAGTCGAAAGAGATATTGCCACAAAACACGAAGTCGAAAGATATTGCCATCAAAATGTTCTTAACAATAGAGTGACGATCAACCGGTGATGCTCGGAAAGGGTATTCCGGCTCTATTAATGAATATGAAGCTTTGGGATTTATGAAGTTTGTTCCAACAACACATGTGCCCAAAAATCACTATTTCATACCATATCACTGTGTTCTCAAACCTAACAGCAGCAGCACCAAATTATGAGGGGTTTTCGATGCATTCGGGCAAAGCTACATACAGGTCGCATCGTTCAGAGCGAGCTTTTGTTTATACTGCTACGCTTCAGAACACACAGATATGTATTTACGGAGCACATAGAAAAAGTATGGGTCAATCCAGATAAAAAGTTCCATTAACTTATATTTTGAAGAAACGATTCATCTGAGGATCTTAAGTACTATCGACTTAAAACCGTCACGTATGGAACCAAAACATACCCATATTTGGCAACAAAATTTTTAAATGAACAAAATACTACTACCCCCGATTTCAAACTACGAAAATGGTGCTCAAATAATGAAGAACTAGTGCAAAGAAAGCTCTGGTTATAACAAAGCGAGTGGTCTGCTCTGAGTTATTACAAATCTTCGACCCAATAGGTATGTTTACGCGTAAAAGAAAATTTATTCATGCAACACCTCTGGGAATTGAAAATGGCTTGGGATGATGAACTGCCCTTAGAACTTCAGTCAGAATGGAAAAACTATCGTTCTGACCTGCAAACTCGATATAAATGGCAACCATGACAAGAAACGGAAAGGTTCCAGTCACGCAAGAACTACACAGTTTTGTGGACGCCTCAGAAAAGTCCTATGGCGCTGCAATACATGTACGAGCATGGCCGCTAAGGATGCGTTGGGAGAAGCGGTATTCAACTATAGGCACAGTAATTCCTTTTACAAATTGCAACGGATTGTTGCGTAGATGCTGAGGTTTTGTTATAAGGCTAACAGATGCATATTGATGCAAAATATCCAACCTTGCAAGGCATTAATCGTCAACAATATTGGATCATCAATGACAAAACAATGGCACGAAGCATTTTACACAACTGCGTACGATGTACCAGATTTAAGCCCAATTAATGAGTCAAATTATGGGAAATCTACCAGTCGAAAGAGTTACACAGACTCTCCCGTTTTTTAACTCGGGAGTAGATTACTGCGTCCCCATATGGATTCATCATAAGATTCGAGGAAAACGACCTGACAAGACTAATTTGAGAAAGCGATTCACTTGGAGTTGGTAAGCGACCTCACAACAGACGTCTTTTTGGCCACTCTACGCCGGTTCCTTGGACGTCGAGGAAAGTGCCAGACGATCCATTGCGATAATGCAAAAAATTTTGTTAGATCCGGTTAGATGCGGTTTCCAGTTATTTAATAACAAGACTGGAACAGAATTTCAATTTAATGCAATCGAAAAAATATTGTAATACAACATTTTTCAATTGTTTATTTATCATGTTTACGTTTGATTACATTTCCATTAATTTACCAACTAAGCAATATCCACGGATTTTAATTGACTTGAACTTTAATACTAATAAAATTAGTTCTTGGCACCTAGTGCCAATACCTAATAACCCAGCTCTAATAGACTGCGCCAGAAACAGAAATCAGCTATATCAGCGCTAAGAATGGCCGACTGACCGGAACAAGCAAACCCGGCGACTTGAGTAGAAAACCGATACAAAGCGATCTGAGTCAGCAGACCCACAACGAGTACCTAGCACGTACATTCTTTAACATTAACCATTAGCCATAGCACGTACTTTCTGTAACATTGACCTTAGTGTACGTACTTTTATTAACATTTACCAGCTAACCATAGTTAAGCTACGAAACTTGTGATTTTCTGGTCTTATAAAATATTATCTGGTCCACAATAAAGATAGTTGCGAATACAGACTAAATCGGTTCGTTACTCAGTATCATCTAATGGTACTTAAAACTAACCTACTTAGAGTGATGCTCCCGTGAAACGGACTGCCAGTAGGACTTATACGAAATCTCTCGTAATCTCAGTACCATCTCGTGGTACTTATACCTACCCTGCGTCGTGTGTTTCTCCCGTGAAAAGGACCACCAGTAGGACTCAACTATACAAAACGTTCGTAATCTCGGTATCAGTTCGTGGTACTTATACCTAACCTGCGTCGTGTGTTGCTCCCGCGATGCGGACCGCCAGTAGGGTGCACCTATACAAAATCATTCGTAATCTCGGTATCTGTTCTTGGTACTGGGAAAGCTCACGGGAAAAAACGGTAGGTCCTGGAATAACAACCATTATCTTCTAAGGTTGACTGAGAAAGTTCACCTAAAATTGATACAGGGCCTACAAAGGTTGACAGAGAAAGTTTACCTAAAACGGTCCTGATGGTAGTCCCCGTGCGGGAACAGATGACAGAGGAGCCATTGATTTGTATGTCGGTTGTTTATCAGTTGTGTATCGGTTTTAATCCTATTTATGGGTTGAGGTACTTGAGGATTCAAGACTAAGCTTATATGAGATTACTCACTCTCAAAGTGGCGATAAATAGATTGTTCCATTTTACAAATCACTTCCATGGAGCTTCAATATGTTTCATAGCCGATTTTTAGCTTTAGAAATACACCACCATTAACATTAAATATATAGGAATCTGTGGTTCAGTTGAACGCCTTGTTGGCAGCAGTAAGACCACTTCGGCTGATGCTGGTAATGCTAGGGATGTATATTAAAGGCATTAAGTGCCAACAAATTCCGTGGCTATTTCTAGAACCTATTTTAAGGCAGGTAATCTATGGGCTTGCCACTCGCGACAAACTAAATCAATAGTCATCAATGTTAAATCAATAGTTACATCGATTGCATTAAAACAGATTTGTCTTCGATTAAGAACTACGTGAGAAGATTCTGCATTGTTTTTTTTTAAACCTACATTATATATTTGTCATAGTAGTTTGAGTCAATTTGTGAAGTAATTAAGTTTTCCATTGAAGAGATATTTGGTCACTGGTGGGACTAGTTCCAGCATTAAACATTGTAATTATTTTTAGTTAGTTCTTTCAGTGTATCTAACCGCAGCGGTCCACTAATTACCTGTTATCAGCAGTTCCATTTATTTGTGGTCATTGAAGTGCTTAAATGAAACCTTGTAAAGGAAAACTTGTTGCTTTCGTTTCCATTACTTTGCACCTTGCACGATAATTACGTAATGGAGTCTGGAGACGTAGCTAGTGCCTCGGTTCCTGCAAGCAGGAAAAGGCTGTTGCTGCGAAGAGCAAAGGTGACCTACCAGAAGATGAAAGCCCTGCATCATAAAGTCAAGGATGCAGTGCAGAAGTACGAGTTCACTATCATTGTACTGGAGCCATTGGAAGTCTTGTTGCGAAATAAATTCACTTCAATTCAATAAATAGAGCGATTGAGTTCAAGTGAAATTGGGAGTGAATTATTCTGATACTTCTCCGAGCTTGCAGCTGATGTGCATGTTGACATCCAGGTGGGAATGACCAAGCACTCTATGAGGCTAGCTGCACACTCCACTCGTTTCGACGACACCAATGGTCCCCGCTGGACCGCGACATCCAGTCGAGTCTATTTAACCAGGAAGTGGCCAATTGTATCTTATCAATGCCCCCGCTCCCCCCGAGGTCAGTGGCGTAGATAGCTTTTTGATATGGGGGGGGATATGACTCAGAATAATATCCTGTTTTTTTGTTAGTTTTATTTTACACTGCGATAATAATCCGCAATCTGCGATAATAATAATAATAATGCTGTACTGCACAGTCATCGCGTAAAAATGTGTTTCTTTTTCAATTTTGAGATTATATCATCTTATAATTCTCAGACCCAATGGGGGGATTGATCCCCCTGATCCACCCCCTATCTACGCTACTGCCCGAGGTCGACATTTCCACGTCACGTCTGGCAGTGGTCTGCGATGGATTTTCTGAAACTTCTGTTCCTAATGCCTCATCTGGCCTGGGATTTTGTTTATTGTCACCGGTGCCGATTAGGTCAGCGCCCAGGTCTAACTCCATTCTGGACTCCAACCTGCACCCTTCCAATAGAGGGAAGTTGTCTGCTTCACTGCTGCTACCGCCTGCAGCTGCCAAGGCTGTTGTTCCAGCCTCCCAATCCTGCATCAACCTTAACTGTACTGACGATAATTATGTTTTAATTGTCGACGAGTGTGCTGCAGCAATCGAAAGGTCCGCCTCCACGCCATCCCAGAAATATGTTTCCCGCCACTCTATTTGCTATTTACGAAAGCCTGCAACCGAGAGTTATAGACTTTGCGATCATCATCAATATTGTATTATATAACGGGGGAGGATGTTGGGACTTGTGCCCGTGTATCTACCCTCAGCGGTCCACTAATTGCCCGTTATGGGCAGTTCCGTATTCTTTGATTCTCCCAGATTCGCATGCGCTTTGTTCTTTGTAGCGCATGCACATTGGGAGCTTTTGTAGAGCAAGCTCTTAGTTTTATGCACTTGTATATTCGCCATTGAGTCCGCTTCATTTATTTTGGGGTTAAATTGACCCATAATAAATATTTAAAACGAATCGAAATTCAACCGCTAGATTCAACCGCTATCAAAAAGCTGATAGCGTTACAGTCACGGATCGAGAATTTTTCTCATCGTTGACCTTTTATGTTGCCTCTTCTAATGTACATTATTGAATTTTGTGAACCAATTTAGTACAATTCTTTCGACGCACACATATAGGTGTGGCCTTGACCTTGGGTGTTTGAACATTATCGTCTTCATTCGGATCAGTAAAATTCATGTATCTGTTGCTTAGAATTTTTTTGCAAAAAAAGGTCCTATTGGTTCATAGAAGGGCGCTACAGACGACAAAATCGAGCGTCCATGTCCTCATCAAGTATACGCTCCAGAATAGCAAAAACATTGAACCACTTCCTCAAGTGCAAATGACCCTTGTTTAAGAGCTCCTGGTTGTTGCTACCAATGAGACCGGATCTAAGTTGAAAGATAGAACAGCTTGGTTTTTATCACCAGTCAGCCATTACGAGAGTATCCGGTGGCAGTTGCGCCAAACGCTGAGCGTCGTCGTGGAACTGTCCTTAAGAACGCAATGATGAGGCAAAAGTTACAGACAACAGTCCTTCGAGGCTGCCAGAACCAATGACATGAGGCTGCCCAAATCCAGATACTCCTTCATAAATGCACCACATTGGATCCACAACTGCTGGCAACGACTTAATTTCCTCTTAAACGCTTGGAATTTTCCAAAAGCATGAATATAGAAGAGCTCGTAGGAGAGACTGCACCAAGCACAAAATTTGCTGGGATACTCCAGTCAAAAATATTTATATGATCGTTGGGTTTAAACTCATTATCTTGAAAGCGATGATTGCCGTGCCGAATAATCAGAATGCCGATACAGAAGGAAGACACCAAATTAATTTCTTTCGGTTGAAACCACTTTATTGCCAAGCCTTGTGGCGAAGTTGCATCTGGCTGGCTAGCCGGGTCTTAATCGAATGCACCCACCACATGTCTAGGCGGAAAATCCCGGTAATGCAGGGAGATGTGATGCATGCGATGACAAATTCGACATTCTCCTTGCTTTTCTGCGTGGCTTTTCATCAGGGCATCAAACCCCGGGCAGATATTGCAAATATTGCGTGAGTTGAAGCCACACACACAGAGCACGCATCGATAAGAGACTTAATTACCATGTACTGGACGTAGACGTCTACGTCTATCTACGTTGGTCTACGTCTTGTCATGTGCTTGGCTGGCGCATGTGTCGATCGCGAGGTTCACCATCTCAAGAGAGACAACGCTGCTCCAAAAACCGGGACATAGCTTCCCAAGTAAGAAAAGTATCCTCCTTGCAGCCGCTTGAGTCTCCTCCCACTTAACCTGGGTTAAAGGATCCAGCTTCTAGACTAGGATGTGCACCAGGAGGAAGCCTGGTATTTCCTTTGGCGATCCAGAACTCATCAATGCCGACATATGTCCATTGAACCTGTCTTACAACTCGCAAAGGGTTCTAACTCAGCCGGGGTCCACAACTCTAAGGTGGAGACCTCATATACATAGGTCTGGAACCTGTTGCATAATAGATCAAGAGCGAAAATAATTATCATCTGAATTTTCAAACGCGTGACCGTTGCCTGCGCAGAATCTCGCGAGTAAAAAACGAGCCAGCGCTCATACTTAGAGCTACTTAGTAGCTCTACCCTGTATCTCTATAAGTATTATGAATCGAGCCACTCACGAATCACGAATCGAACCAGAAAAAACGCCTCGTACTACATGGGATGACCAAGGAGAATAGTTAAAAGGCCGCGCAACAAGACGGAGAAGACAACAGGCCGAATAGAAATATATTTGGTATCTTACCAATGTTGGAGGTCTCACCCACATGATTGAAATATTTTTTTTTGTATTAACATAACATTTCAGTTATTAGTTTTAAGAATCAAAATATTTTCTAGTATAAAGGTACACAACGGGTCACTAAGACGGTTCAACAAAAACGTACAGTCGCATTGGATTTAGTCCCTCATTAACATTGACCACCTAAACAGTTAAGTTAAGCCACAAAATATGTAATTCTCTGATCTTATAAAAGATCACCTGGGCCATAATAAAGCCATAGAAAAACAACGTCACGAATGATTAAGAGAGTTCTAGATATGCAGATTAACCACAAATCGAAAGTGAATCTAAAATCGCGGTATTATGTCATGTTATGGATGAAAATTTAATTTTTTTCTTATTGGCCACATTCATTGCCTACATATTTATACCCTTGCAGAGGGTATTATAATTTTGTGTGCAACGCAGTGATTTAGACATCTCCGACCCTATAAAGTATATGTATTCTTTATCAGGATCACCTCTTGAGTCGATATAAGCATGTTCGTCTGTCCGTCTGTGTGTCTGTTTCAACGCAAACTAGTCTCTCAGTTTTAAAGTTTTAAAGCACACATCCTTCTTTTGCTTGCAGGCAGTATATAAGTCGGAACGGCCGGGACCGCTCGACTATATCCTATAGCTGCTATATAACTGATTGATCGGGACTGATGGCTATTTGTGTTGATAGCTGTTGATAGCTTTAAGATTGAGAGACTAGTTTGTGTTGAAACAGATAGACGGACATGGACTGACGAAAAGACGGACATGCTTAAATCGACTCAAAATTACAATCCTCTCTGTAATAAATGGAGGTACGATTATAAAATATTAATGTAAGACATTATTAAAATCTTATAATTTATTTATCTAACAAAAATAATATTTTTTGCAGAAACAACTGGTCATCTTTCGCTCCAAAAACAAATGTGCTGTGGCTATCATATTTAATTTCGAAATTACATGGAAATGTCAAGTACGAAAGAGAAAACACTAAAACACACAAAATAAATTTACTGAAGCTTCAGGATTTGAATAATACTATATTTTCGTATAAAAGTGCTGTTGATTGTTTAAGATCTATAAAAAAAATGTCTCGGGCATGCAGTTTTACATTTTATACATTATGATTTATATTATATTAATTTAAATATTTATTTGTTATATTTGATACAAATATTTGTTTGAAATTGAATTTGTTTCTTAGTTAGTAATTCTTAATGTGAAATTCTTTGTCAAATTAATTTAAATGCACTTTTAATAATACTATAATTTTCTCAAGGTCAAAAAGTTTAAATTATTTGATGAATACCAGGATGAATACCGTTTCTCTTCTATCTTCGTAGAATCTCTTCCATTCGTTCGTCTACTCGACCGAGTAGGATGGAAGACGTCGGGAAGATTCAAATCTGAGCTAAAAATCTAACAAATGGATCGGGTTGAACATCAACTACTAAAAAATAATCTCTGACTTCGATAAATTCTTCAAAAGTATATGCTCATTATTTATGTTAAAGCCACTAAATGAGCTGAATGTTATTTATTTGTGGAAATTGTTGTAATAATTGATTTCTCGCCATCCCGCCAGAATAAGAAGCCTAACAATCTTGCTTCAAACCTAACCCTGGTTTCAGATAAAACACGCCTACAACCAGCCCAGATAAATTCTATTTGAGGCACTTAATTAAGATCATACGTTTAAGTTTTTATAACTCCAAAGGAGATGATTACATTGTACTGAATTCCTTGCAATGATGGTTTGCCCAAGGAAAGGTCCATGTCTCTGGCGTTGTGTTTGGAGGTTCTTTGTTGAATAATAAGAATGAATTCTTATATCTATTGGCATTTACTTATATAGCCAAATAATGCACGGTTTTGCCGGCAGAGACGCTGCTGAATACTAGATCGACATTATATATTTTACACGTAAATAATTAGTATATGCAAGTGCATTTGTGTGTATGTGAGTTAGAAGGTGTCATGCATCTATACCGCTGTCGCGCATGCTAGATATGCCGACTAAGCATATAGTGATTTACACTGGAATTCTTGTGTGATCAATTTGCTACATATTTGATATAGGAACATTTATATGAATTATTTACACTGCTGGACAAAATAATAAGTACATGCTCATAAGATTTCTTCTATGTCACGTAAATCTTTTTTGATAACCGTTACGAACCAATTCTAATTTCTTTTAGTTTTCTGGCATAATGTTGATTATAAAAATACTTAACATAAGAATAATTCACGAAATTTGTAGAATTTATGGTCGATTAAACCTAAAAAACATAAAAAAGGGTTGGTCAAAAAAATAAGTACAGCAATTCTTCAAAGCCTCTAACTTAAAAATAAAAAACATTTTCTCAATTTTTTTCTTTTTATAGTAATCTTATGCTAATACCCAGTATATCCCCCCATATTTTGTATAACTTTTGTTATCCGTTTCGGCATGCTGGGCATTTAATTTACGGCACGTCTCCAAACAACTCTCGTACCTTGTCTTTGCTGCAATTCTTCTATATTTTGAAATGTGTTTGTGCCAATCCGACGATTAAGCTCTCCCCATAGGTTATCTATTGGGTTTAAGTCTGCAGTTTGACTTGGCCACTTCATAATGTCCACCTTGTTTTCGGTGAACTAAGCTTTGACCAGCTTTGATGTGTGTTTTGGGTCGTTGTCCTGTAGAAAGACCCAACTCAAGGGCATGTCTTCCTCAGCATTATGTCAGACAATATAATTTTATATCCAAATTGGGTCATAGTATCGGTAATCCGTAAATCGGGACGACTCCATGCCAAGAAAAACAGTCCCAAATCATAATGTTTCCGCTTCCGTGTTTAACGGTCTATTTCGAGTACCGGGCGTCGAATTCTATGCCTTTGGGTCGACGAAACAAGTCGTACATTCTTTCTGGAGTCGTTACCAAATAGATTTATTTTTGTTTCGTCGCTCCATAGGACATTATTCCACTTTTTGGAACCCTCTGTTCCAGATCATGCCAAATGATTTTGGGCTAACTGTTTCCTCATCTTTAATTTATTCCCTCGAAGGAGAGTAACTTTTCTGGCTATGTGTCCTTGTAAGCCAGCATTAGTAAGTCTTCGACGAACTGATCTAGACGATATTTCATGGTCAATATGAGCAGCAATGGATGAGCAGTAAAAACTTAGGATTCGGGTGTCGGTCGTTTGACAGGATTTCTTCTTCCGACCTCGAGTTTCGAATTGAATGTTGAATTTTAGGGCATTCTGGACCAAACATAATGACTGCCCAAGTCTTTTAGCGATTTCCCGAAGATTTTATCTTTCCTTTTGCAGAATTAAAGCAATTTTTCTTTTTTCTGTTGTACAACTCTTTTGTTTGCCCAACTATAGAATTCTTTTTTCCTGGGATATACTTAAATATGCTAGGAAATAATAAAAACCAACATATCTTAACTCGAATCTAGCTTTAATCCTTTAAAATTTATCAAATACACAGGTGTACTTATTATTTTGACCAGACCAAAATCGCCCACCCAGCAGAAAATTAAGCTTAGTATTGAATCCACGAGGTTCCCATATTTCATTCTTGTCTTAGAAATTGTGTAACATTGTAACTTATCAATATAAAAAAAATGGCGGGTGTGCATTACATAAAAATCGAGTTATATCGATATAACACTATATCTGTGTACTTATTATTTTGGCCAGCTGTGTATGTATGTAATACCTATGGTACATTGAACCAGTACACCATAAAGTTTCAATTGCATAATTATGTGGTTTGGAAAAAAGGGATCGTTTTAGGAAATGCATATTACCGCAAATTTTTTTTGGTTTTCCTAACTGGAAAGGGTTCAAAACCCAAAGATGTAACCAATCAAGATGTCACAGAGGATAGGTCCCAGATTTTCCTTGTTATGCCCTTATAAACTAATAAAAAAAAAGCGTCATAAAATATACTTTAGCAGGTCATAAATCAGAATATATATACGAGTATGACCATTGTTATATAAAATCTTTTTATAAATAAAAACATAATTAAAAATTTTTTTTAAAATTTTTTATTGGCTTTTATTAAAATTAAACATCTGACTCCGTGTAAAAAATAATGTGAATCTTCATACTCGTATTTGTTGCCGTACATTTTTTCGCTTGCTTCGTAAAATCATAGTTTATAAGGGTTATTAGGGTTTATATATACGATCCGATATATATATAATAATGATAAAAAATGCTACCTAATTGCACGGCTATATCAACTTCGGCTCCGCCCGAAGTTAGCTTTCCTTTCTTGTTTGAATTATTATTTAAATGATTATAAATATTAAAATTTATGATATATACAGAACAAACACCGGATATCATATAAAACAAGATTACTTTGCCCAAAATTAGTTCTGTACCAAGTCCCGTCTGTCTAACATAAAAAACACCAAAGCTTTGCAAAGTTTCAACTCGATAGCTTTAAAACTGAGAGATAAGTTTGCGTAGATAAGTTTGCAGACAGACAGACAGACAGACAGACGGACCGACGGACAGACGGACATGCTCATATCGACTCAGGAGGTGATCCTGATCAAGAATATATATACTTTATAGGGTCGGAGATGTCTCCTTCACTGCGTTGCACACTTTTGACCAAAATTATAATACCCTCTGCAAGGGTATAAAAACCACACCACAACCACTTATTACTAACTGGCGCCCAAGCGTGAAAAAAAACCCGCACCCTAATTCAGAAAATTACTACATAAAAATAAAGTGTAAAATTCGGCTACAAGAAAAAAGTAGTCGATAATAAAAGAAATAAACAAGTGCGAAAAAAAAAAAACAAAACAAAAAAAGACGAAAAGAATATCAAACCCCAAAAACTTCTAAATACGGACAAAAAATATATTTTGTCTCTACACGAAAAATTGTAGAAACAGTGAAAAAAAAAAAAAAACATTAAAAAAAAAAAAAACGAAAAGTTCTAAAATGAAATTAATTGTATTGCAAGATTTTGGATCTTGCATAAAATTCTAAATAAACAACGAAGCAGTGAGAAAGGGAGCTGCAGAGAACACCCTCGCCCCCCTCCGCGGGAATAATACAAGTAAAGGGAGCTGTAGGGTAACCCTCGCCCCCCTCCGCGGGAATCAACACACTGAAGCGGAGGAAAGCCGACGGCAACTTGCAGAAAACTTTGGAAAATAAATATAAGAAAATGTAAGTAGGCTGTTTGTGTCGTGCAAAATAAATAATATAGAAAAGAAATTTAAAAAAAAAAGAAAGAAAAAAAACAAATAAAAAAGATTCGCTAGGTCTGTAGTGACTACGTAGTGACTACGTAAAAAAAAAAAAAAAAGAAAGAGAAAATAATTAAATTTCTTTTTTTTCTCCGTTTCCAAAAAAATTAAAACTTGTTAAACATATCGTTCAAGAGAAATAAAAAATTAATACATTAAGGAAATACAAGATTTAAAAAAATATATTTTTCCCTTTTTTATGAAACCTGAGTGTGAAAAAATAAATTTTTCTCCGAAATTCGAGTACGAATAAAAACATATAGTAAAATCCGTCCCGGAATTCGAAGGGAAACAGGAGAATTACGTCTCCTGGAGGCAGGCTGCCACAGCAGCATACAGGGTATTCGAGCCTTACGAAGGCAGCAGTCGATTCTATCAAGCAGTCGCAATCCTCAGAAACAAAATAAGAGGACCACCGTCCGCTGCACTGTCTTCATATAATACAGTGTTAAATTTCCATGCCATTTTGGCACGTTTAGATTTCACGTATGCGGACAAAACTCCGACACACGTAATTCAACAAGAATTAAGTTTGTTAAGGCAAGGTGATTTACCCTTACTTAAATACTATGATGAAGTAGAACGGAAGCTAACGCTTTTGACAAATAAAATTATTATGACCCACGATGCTAACGCAGCAGCCGTTTTGAACCAAAAATTCAGGAACGACGCCCTGCATGCGTTTATATCCGGCCTAAAAAAATCATTAAAAATGGCCGTATTTCCCGCGCAACCACAAGATTTGCCATCGGCATTGGCTTTGGCCCAAGAAGCCGAATCGAGCAACGAAAGAAGTATTTTTGCGGCTAGTTTTGCTCGCCACAGCGAGGAAAAAGTGGGTAAACCAAACAACCAGCGACAAGCGGGCTGGAAGAATTGGCCCGCAGACCAGGAACAAAGTCGAAATTTGGGGGCAATACAAAAAACCTCTTACTTTGCCAGACCTCAAAAAGGAGGCAATAACCAACCCGGTTCTTTTAAACAAAAACCATACAATAATACGGGAAACACCCAGAAACAACCAAGGGCGGAGCCTATGGATGTAGATTCCTCATCCCGTTTTAGACAGCCTTCGGCATGGGTAGCAGGGCAATCGACAAGGCCCCAACAGAAAATCAACTTCATGCCCGAGGAGCAGTCCGGCGAAGAAGATTATGATTCCGTTGCGCAGGCATGCGCCACAGAAATAGAAGATGACCTGGACGCGGAAGACTCTATTAATTTTTTAGGGTAAAGTCCCTGCCCGTGCATTACACGTACGCTGGGAGGAAGGGAAATAAAGCTTTTAATCGATACAGGTACATCAAAAAATTATATTACTCCACTCCCGGGGCTGTGGACACCCCTTTTAACGTAAAGTCAATCCACGGCTTTACAAAAATCAAGAAGAAATGTTTTGCTTCCATATTTAATGTTAAATCATCATTTTTCATTCTCAAAGTCCTGAAAGATTTTGACGGTATTATCGGTCTCGACTTGCTTAAACAAGTGAATGCGAAACTCGATTTTACTGCAAATACTTTCCACACTAATAATGGATCCGAAAAGATCCTGTTCGCTAAGGCAGAAAATGTCAACTTTATCAAAATAGATGACGAGGAATGTTAAATCACCATTTTTTATTCTCAAAGTCCTAAAGGATTTTGACGGTATTATCGGTCTCGACTTGCTTAAACAAGTGAATGCGAAACTCGATTTTACTGCAAATACTTTCCACACTAATAATGGATCCGAAAAGATCCAGTTCGCTAAGGCAGAAAATGTCAACTTTATCAAAATAGATGACGAGGACGTTCCCCTCGCGGTAAAAACCGCCTTCGACAAAATGATAGGGGAAAATTACAAAGCCTTCGCTGATCCAAACGAAGCACTTCCTTTCAATATAAATACTGTTGCTACACATAAAACAGATGGGGAACCGGTGTACTCAAAGTCGTACCTCCACCCCATGAGTGTAACTGAGTTCGTCAACGCAGAGGTTGAACAACTTCTAGCGGACGGCGTAATAAGGCCATCCAAGTCTCCTTATAATAATCCAACGTGGGTTGTCGACAAAAAAGGAACTGACCAGAACGGGGCCAAGAAGAATCGACTCGTTATCGATTTTAGGAAACTAAATGAAAAAATCGTAGACGATAGATACCCTATCCCTGCGATTACGACAATATTGTCGAACCTGGGCGAGTCAAAGTTTTTTACAACACCCGACCTGTAATCCGGCTTCCACCAAAAAGAGCTGGCAGGGAAAGACCGACAAAAAACGGCTTTCTCAATAAACAATGGTAAATTCGAATTCTGTAGATTGCCATTCGGACTAAAGAATGCTCCGAGTATCTTCCAAAGAGCTATCGATGATGTCCTAAGAGATGGAATTTCAAAGATATGCTATGTTTATGTAGACGATGTCATAATATACTCAAAGAAGAAAGAGGACCATCTTAATGGCATAAGATAGGTTCTAGGAAAACTTTCCGAAGCAGGTATGAGAGTATCTCAAGAAAAATCAAAGTTCTTCAAAAAGAGCGTTGAATACTTGGGATTCATAGTGACACAAGGGGGCTTACGGACCTCACCCGAAAAGGTCAAGGCCATCAAACAATTTCCCCAACCAAAGACCCTTTTCGAGCTGAGATCTTTTATTGGATTAGCAAGCTACTATAGATGTTTTATTAAGAATTTTGCAGCAATTGCAAGGCCTCTTACTAACATTCTTAAGGGCGAAAACGGTAAGACCAGTAAATACCAATCAAGAAAAATAAGCCTTGAAATGAACAAGGAACAGATGGAAACATTCTGCAGACTAAGAGAAATCCTAGCATCAGAAGATGTTTTACTTTCCTACCCAGACTATAAGAAACCGTTCGATCTAACAACGGACGCATCAGGTTTTGGTCTAGGGGCGGTTCTATCGCAGGCTGGTCGCCCATTTACAATGATATCACGCACTCTGCATGATAACGAAAAGAACTATGCAACCAACGAACGAGAACTCCTCGCCATAGTCTGGGCACTACAAAAACTCCACAATTATTTGTATGGAGTAAAAAACTTACAGATCTTTACCGACCACCAGCCACTCACTTACGCCGTCTCTGATAAAAATCCTAACGCTAAACTAAAGCGCTGGAAAGAAATTATTGACGACCACGGGGCAAAGGTGATTTATGCACCCGGCAAAGAAAACTTTGTCGCTGACGCGTTGTCCCGTTGCCAAAACATTAACGCTTTAGAGGAAGAACAGGACTCCGATATGGCTACCATACATAGCGAGGAATCGCTAACGTACACCATAGCCACAACGGACACCCCGGTTAACTGTTTCAGGAATCAAATAATAATTGAAGAGAGTAAGAGCTCATCCATAGACACGTTCATTCTGTTTAAAAGCAAAGTTAGACACATAGTTAAAATAAATGACCGCGGTAACCTACTAAATACCTTGCAAGAGGTGGTTAACGCCGAAGTGGTAAACGCAATATATTGCTCCCTACCAATCCTGGCATTTATTTAGCACGAACTCGTGGAGCTATTCCGAAACACTACGTTCAGACATTCAAAATGCTTTGTACAGGACATAACGGACGGAACCGAACAGAAAGAGATCATGGTAACCGAACACAATAGAGCGCATCGAGCAGCCCAGGAAAATGTGAAACAATTCCTAAGGGACTATTTTTTTCCAAAAATGTTCCGGCTGGCAACAGATGTGGCATCAAACTGCAAAATCTGTTCCATGGCAAAGTACAAACGCCACCCATCCAAACAGGCAGTAGCACAAACACCTATACCTACTTCTATAGGGGAAATCCTCCACATTGACATTTTTACCACTTTTCCTTACGTGTGTGGACAAATTCTCGAAATTCGCCACAGTACAGGTGATCGCGTCAATAGCTATTGTGGACTTAAAAACTCCAATAATGCAAATAGCGAATTTTTTTCCAAAAGCGAAAACGATCTACTGCGATAACGAGAAATCCTTAAATTCCGAGACCATAAAATCCATTCTCCCGGACAACTATAACATTACCATTTCTAACGCCCCACCTCTACACAGCACCTCAAACGGCCAGGTAGAGAGATTCCATAGCACCCTAGCTGAAATAGAACGATGTTTGAAGCTGGAAAAAAATCTAATTGACACCACTGAGATAATTTTTCTTGTAACTAATAAATATAATAAATCCATTCACTCGGTGACTAACGAAAAACCCATAGACGTTTTACACCCAAAACCCGCAGAATTCGAGGCAGAAATTAGAAAAAAAATTCAAAAAGCTCAGGAGAAAACCCTCGAACACGTAAACAAAGATAGAACTCATAAAACTTACCAAGTGGGCGATAAGGTTTTCCTGAAAGCAAACAAACGCCTGGGGAATAAGCTTACACCACTGTTCTCAGAAGAGGTTATTGATGCAGACCTGGGGACCACGGTCCTTATTAAAGGGAGGGTGGTCCACAAGGACAATCTACGTTAATCGTCTTCACAAAATTTTGACCTACCCCCTTTTTCTTTCTTTATTCTTTCTAGGTTACAGAAATATTTCTTAATTTTCATACTAACGGCTGTTAAGACGGACGCGACATTAAAACTAAACGATTACACGAACGCGGACTATATCCCGATAGAAGACAATGACATTGTAATCTGGGAAAATTACGGATACCTACAGCACGCAACGAACATGACGACCTACCAGGACTACGCAGACCAGACAGAAACAATGACGAAGACATTCACGGATTACCACAGAACACCAGTTATAGCAACGGACATATTCGCAAGTTGGTGACCACCCTTAAGTTCCACCATAGGGCTTCTAGAAGTATCAATCTAATTGGTACAGACTTTAATGATTGGGAGCAGGTAAGATTTAATCAGGACAGGTTAATGAGGGCAGATGAAGGTCAGACAGAATTAAATATAAAATTTCAAGAACGTCTAAATGAGCTCGCTAACGCAATGAATCAGATTCAGAAATACGAAACAAATAAGGAAACACACTTGTTAGAAATCATTTTAGCCAAGAATAGAATCATCATTACAGACCTAGAAAACATCCTTATGGGCCTAACCCCAGCAAAATTAAATATTGTAAACCCAGCTATTCTAGATGGTGCCGATGTAAGCGAATTCAGAGACAAACAGCCTATTAATATTAATATTAGTTTGGTAGAAATATTAGAAGTATCTAGCATAAGTGTGTGGCGAGTCAACCGACACAATTTGAAATTGCAACGAATAAATTCTTTTTCGCCATAGTATCTAAAATCCCTTTGGGCATACTAAAAGACTACTCGCTACAAGAAGCTTCACTCTTCAAGAAATCATCTTAATATTGACAACATATACATTCAACCAAATCTTTGTATCCACACTATTCATGCAGTTATCTTTAATAAATATTAATAGTTATTAACCAACGTGGTTATATTTATTTGGAGCATAAAAGACTCCATAATTAGTGACCCTCGACAACTAGAACAATTTCAAATCACATCAAAGTCTTGAGTACATACACACAAGTATTTCATAACATGGCCGAAAACGAAGACTTCGCTGACGCGCAAGACGCTGCGCAATTCACTAGCACAGCCATGATCCAATCCGTATTTGGAAAGATGCCGTTCTTAGAAATGTTCTTCACGAAGTTAGAAAGTTGGTTCGCACTACAAGGACCCCAAATACCTGGAACAAGTACACGATCTTGTGAACAATCCACCCGAAACTGCCCCTTACTCCACCTTAAAGGAAGCGATCCTTTCAAAGTTCACGGACTCGGAAATGGTACGTTTGGACCGACTTGCAACGGGAATTCAGCTCGGCGACAGCCGCCCAAGCCACTTACTCTGCCAACTGCAGCAAACCAAGGCAACCTGCGACGAATCAGTAGTACGACGCTACTGGATCAAACGTTTGCCTCCTCCCGTACGCGCGGTAATTGTCGGCATGTTAGGAAGCTCACCGCAGACCAAACTCTCACAACTTGCAAAAGCAGCCGATGCGGTTATGGATTCCTTAAACGACGATGCGTCTGACCACGTATATGCTTTTTCAAAAAACAAACAACAGCAGTCTCATCAAGAAGAACGCGTCATAACGCTGACCAAACGACTTGACGATAACGACAAGGCTCTGCAGCAGATTAACAACAAACTGGGACAGTTACTAAATCACAATCAAACGCGTGGCAGAAATAATCAGCGACCCCAAAATTATTACCTCAACAATGCACCTTCTAACGATAGATCGCCCCAACAACTGTGTTGGTACCACAACAAGTACGGCAGAGATGCACAGCGTTGCAGCCAACCATGCTCCTTTACAGCGTTCAACGAGGACGACCAAAAAAACTAAATGCAACCGTCAGAGGATCAGGAGGCAGCCTTGACGGACTAAGTAATTTCGCCTCTTCTTATCATCAAGCATTTCAAATTAATGTTCACAGAATTTCTTACTGCAACCGACTTTTTGTACCAGACGCCCAATCTGGGAGAACATTTTTAGCCGATACAGGAGCCGACGTTTCGATCATTCCATACAGTATTATTCACAACAATATACAAAACGCTAATCGCCATACACTCTTTGCAGCGAACGGCACAGAAATAAAAACATACGGCACCATCCGCTTGACACTGGACCTAGGACTACGTCGCCCTTACACTTGGAACTTCGTTATTGCTGATACCAATACTCCAATCATTGGATCCGATTTTCTACACCACTACAACCTTCTTGTCAACATTAAGGAGGCTAAGTTAGTTGATGCCAAAACACGCTTGACATGCTGTGGTATCCACACACATCAAAATTCATCAATTATTAAAAAATTCAACAAATCCAACGCATTCGCTCAACTGTTGGAGGAATTCAAAGACATCACACAATTCAACACAATCACACATCGTCCATCAGGGTGTCCTCTCACTCTCCGGGTGCACAGGTGCTACCATATGTCGCGCCTAAATGTATGCTCGCATGTAGGAGACAAGAGAGCTGCTAACAGCCTGAGAGTGACACCCTGAGAGTGCTGCGGACAAGGTGTACAAGGTCACGGATCGGACCGATTGCCAACCCCACCGCCGCGGCGGTACACCCTGGTAATGGGGCACTGGCGACCGAGCAGGGGCGGTATATCCCCCATCGATGCTTCGATGGATGTCCCACCTCTTCTTGTCCCTCTCCCCCGCCTAAAATCCACGCTGCGTCTGTCCCATACTGGGCGGCAGCGTGGTCTGCGTCTGTGCCACATTGGCCGGCAGCTACGGTACCTGGCAGGAGGTATAAACTGCAAGCCTGGCAGCAGGTATAAAATGCAACAACAACCAAAAAAGGAATGGAGGGAAAAAACAAAATTACTCCAGGTGGCACCCACAATAGTGGAAATCCACCCGCGGAAATCCCCGCGGCTAGGGCAAGGATTCTGGAGGCCCTAACCATCATTCCAACCAAAACTGCTTCACCGGTGGCACACTTGGCCGGTGGCTCAGTATGTGCTACAAGTGAGACCGCGGAGGAGCTACAAGCTTTCGGTCGGGGTAACAAAATAAAAAGAACCCCCCCCCCGACAGACGGCAAGCGACCACACCCCGAAAAGGTATCGGGAACCAAATTCACCGCCCAGCAGTTCCCAACCTGAGAAAAAGCTAAAAACTCCTCTATCTCCCATCGATGAGATGGGCGCCATCCTCCTGGACCTCCTCGCTAAGGTCAACGAGCAAAGGGTCAGAAGCATAAACCAGGGGATGAAGAACTCTTTCGCGAGACTGAAGGAACTGCAGGAGTTGCTGAAAGACCAAACCCTCATGGCCCCAAATCAGGAAGCAGGGGATAGGTGCAGCTGCAACAGAGAAGCAGGCGGAAATAAGGCCCACGTCGAGGAAGCAACGCAGACCACGCCCGTGCGAGCTACATACAGCAAGGTAGCGAGGACGAAAGGCCCAGCGGAGAAGTTTCCTCTACAAAAAGGCAAACAGGCCGCTGAAATTAAGGGCGCCAAGAAAAGCCTAGCCAGGAAAAGCCGTCCCGACGCGCTCATTATCACGGGCAACGCAGGAAGCACGTATGGGGATGTTCTCAAGCTAGTCACTCGCCGTCAAGATGGGAAGCTAAACGACGTCTGTCAAAACGTTAAAAAAACCAGGCGCACGGCAAAAGGTGATCTCCTGCTAGAACTGGCGGCAGGAAAAGACGCCAAAGTTTTGGATTTGAGGCAGACGCTATCCCAGGTGTTAGGCGAGGCAGCGAGCGTGCGAGCGGTCACAGAGGAGACCAATATTGAGATCCGCGATCTGGACGACCTCACCACAAAGGACGAACTAGTGGCAGCGATCGTAGCCCAAATGAGCACGCAGGAGGAGGCCTTCAGGGTGAAGTCCCTCCGACCAGGTTACTCTGGCACCCAAGTCGCCACTCTGGGAGCGGGCCCAGATCTCGCCTCCAAGATTCTGAGTGAGGGGAGGCTGAGGATAGGATGGACCGTTTGCAGAGTCAGGGAGCGCAAGGCCCAGCGTCGCTGTTACAGGTGCCTTAACTTCGGGCACATCGCCGCGTTCTGCAAAGAGCAGACGGATAGGAGCAACTGGTGTCTAAGATGCGGGAAACCAGGACACAAAGTCGCTACTTGCACGAGCGAGGCAAAGTGCTTTCTCTGCGCAGCAGCCAACAAGCCAGATCAGGCACACGTCGCCGGAAGTAAGAGATGCCCCCTGGGCAATATAGAGGCTACTAGGAGCCGACGGAAATGAGGATAATCCAGATAAACCTCAACCATTGCGAAGTAGCGCAAAGCCTCCTCGAGCAATATGCGAGAGACAAACGCGTAGACGTGGCTCTAATAAGCGAGCCATTTAGAAAAACAAGGAGCCAAAACTACATTTTGGACTCCACGCAGAGTGCGGCAATCTGGGTCTTCGGCACCCAACCAGAAAATACATTCGCCGGCGAAGGCTTTGTCCAAGCCAAGGTGAATGGCATCTGGCTGATAAGCTGCTACTTACCGCCGCGTCTCACACTCCAGCAGTTTGGACGCACGCTAGACGAGGTGGCCGAAGCGGCTAGACCCATAACCGATGTGATAGTGGGAGGAGACTTCAACGCCTGGGCAGAGGAATGGGGGTCAGCCCTCACCAATGCAAGAGGCCGATCGCTCCTGGAAACCTTCGCGACCCTGGATGTGGCCCTGCTAAACACAGGCTCCCGGCACACCTTCAGCAGAGCAGGATGCGGCTCGGTGATAGATCTCACATTTTGCAGCAGCAGGCTCTTCAGGAGGACGACGTGGGCCCTCAGCGATGAGTACACTGGCAGCGACCACAAATATATTATCTGCGACACCTCAAACGGAGCAAGAGAAACGCCAGGCTCGAGACCTATAAGGTTCAACCCAGCGACGCTGCACACCCAAAGGTTCGCGCAAGGAATAAGGATGGAAGACCCGATCGGAGACGCGGAAGACGGTGCGCAACATATAATGCTGGCGGTGGAGCAGGCATGCCGAGCTAGCATGAAGCTCAGCAGAAACCATTCCCGACACCATGAACCGGTCCTATGGTGGTCGCCGGAGATTGCCGAGGCGAAACGGGAATGCCTCCGAGCTCGAAGGCTTCACCAAAGAGCCAGGGGAAGACCGGACTTCGAGCCCAAACGGCAGGAGTTCGCCGACAAGAGGAGAGCTCTAAAAACCCTTATAAAGGAGGCAAAAAAACGGTGTTTCCTGGAGATGTGCGACGCCGCTGAACAGGACCCGTGGGGAACGGCATACCGGACGGTGGTCAAGAAGGCCAAGCAAGCCAAGCCTTTACCACCACGAGAACCCCAAACGAATGGAGACCATGCGGTGACTATGCGGTGACTCAATGCGCAAACCATACTGGACCGGTATCCACTACCACACATACAAGATTGCACACACGTGTTCTATGGAAAAACTATTTTCTCCAAGATCGATCTCAACCGCGCATACAATCAAATCCCAATAGAACCTAAAGACATCCCTAAAACGGCCATAACTACTCCTTTTGGTCTGTTTGAATTCACACACATGACATTTGGACTGTGTAACGCAGCTCAAACATTTCAACGATACATGCATACAGCATTCAGGGATTTAGACTTTGTCTTTGTTTACGTCGACGATATAGCAGTCGCATCGGCCATCATACAACAACATCATATCCATCTGCGCCAAGTTTTCGAGAAACTGCAAGAGTACAATCTCACGATAAACCCCAGCAAATGTAGTTTCGGAAAAGAAACAATTGAGTTCCTAGGACATAAAATTAACCACCAGGGTATTAAACCTCTACAAACCAAGGTAAACGCCATTACAAATTTCCCCTTACCCAAGGTGGCCAAAGAATTACGAAGATTCCTCGCAATGATCAACTTTTATAGACGATTCCTCCCCAATGCTATTCAACATCAAGCTCCACTAGTGCAGCTTATACCAGGCAATAAGAAAAACGATTCCACCCCAATCAACTGGACAACAGAAACAATCGACAAATTCAACAGTTGCAAAAATTCTTTAGCACAAGCTGCACTATTGGCACATCCTGCACCGAACGCAAACCTTTCGCTAAGCACAGACGCGAGCAACATAGCAGTGGGAGCGGTTCTACATCAAGTCATCAACTCGGAATACCAACCAATGGGATTCTTCAGCATTAAGCTCTCAGAAACACAACGAAAATATAGCACATACGATCGGGAACTCCTAGCAATTTACCTTGGAATAAAACATTTCCGTCACATGCTGGAAGGCAGGGTTTTTCACATCCGTACAGACCACAAACCCTTAGTATACGCCTTCGATCAAAAACCCGAAAAAGCATCCCCGCGACAACTTCGCCAATTGGATTTCATAGGACAATTCACCACATCTATAACACACGTAAGAGGAGACGAAAATACAACCGCAGATACGCTTTCCCGCATCGAAGCCATCGGAGATAATTGCATTAATTATAATGAAATAAGCGATGCGCAATTACGCTGTCCAGAACTCCAAAAACTACTCAATTCCAACACCAGCTCTCTTCAGTTAAAAGCAGTAAATATTCCTCATACATATCACTCACTAATTTGCGATATATCTACTTCTAGCGTACGGCCTTTCATACCACAGCCGCTTAGAAACAAAATCATCGAGAAGCTACATAACATTGCACATGGTGGAGTTAAGGCAACTATAAAAACTTTTAAAACAACGATTCGTTTGGCCCTCCATGCACAAAGAAATCTCCGAGTTCGTAAAACACTGCATTCCTTGCCAAAGATCAAAAATCACCCGTCACGTTCGCTCACCTCTTCAAAACTTTACACTACCCAACCAAAGATTCGAGCACATCAATCTGGATCTTATTGGACCACTACCACAATCTGGCCCGTACAGATACTGCCTCACCATTATAGATCGGTACACGAGGTGGCCAGAAGCCATCGCTATTGAAGACATGCAAGCCGATACCGTAGCATCCGCCCTCATTCGCTCCTGGATCTCCAGATTTGGCATACCGGCTCGAATCACAACGGATCAAGGCAGACAATTCGAATCGAGGCTATTCAATGAATTATCAAGGCTACAGGGAATCGATCACCTACGTACAACCGCATATTATCATGTGCAAAAACCATGCAAATTGGCCACAGAAACTACCAATGATTCTTTTAGGACTTCGCACAGCTTACAAACCGGACATTCAAGCAACTCCCGCACAGCTAGTATACGGAACTACGCACAGGTTGCCGGGAAAGTTTTTCCACCAATCAAACAAAATACAATCCCAAACGGAATATGCCAAAGAATTGGAAAAAATCATGCAAGAGATCCGTCCAGCACAAACAGCTCATCATGACACCTCCAAACCATTTATATTTAAGGAATTGGAAACCACCTCACATGTATTCCTACGAAATGATGCCGTACGCACTTCACTTCAACCTCCATACGACGGTCCATTTGAAGTCATCGAAAGGAACGACAAACACTTCACCATATCCGTCGCTGGACGTCTAGTCAAAGTATCAGTGGTATCAAAGTATCAAAAAGCTCAACGTTGGGACCACCAAATAAAGGACCAGACCTACAGGCTCTTGGAGAGTCACCGGAAACAACCTCACCTCCAAGACCCCGGCGTACAATTAGACTCCCTGCTCGCTTTGCACCATGAAGTCTAGGGGGGAGTACTGTAGCGAGTCAACCGACACAATTTGAAATTGCAACGAATAAATTCTTTTTCGTCATAGTATCTAAAATCTCTTTGGGCATACTAAAAGACTGCTCGCTACAAGAAGCTTCACTCTTCAAGAAATCATCTTAATATTGACAACATACATTCAACCAAATCTTTGTATCCACACTATTCATGCAGTTATCTTTAATAAATATTAATAGTTATTAACCAACGTGGTTATATTTATTTGGAGCATAAAAGACTCCATAAGTGTTTTTCAAAATTTTGACATTCTGCACTTTCTCATTAAATTTCCTAATCCTAAGCTCGTATGTAAGAGAATAACAGTCTACCCGGTTCAACGCCATAATAGAATCCTGAACTTCGAGAGCGGGAATTTAGTTGCCGAATGCCCAACACGAAACATCAATATCGGCGACTGCAAGACAACGGTAGGTGCCGCCTTCTGCAAAGAACTAAAGAACGGCACATGTGCCCAACAGATAGTTTCTGGGGCCACCGCGCACTGCTCCACGCTCCCAGGTCATCTAGATCCAATCACCATTGTGGACCACGGAACCCTCATCATCAACGATGCTAACGTAACGGTGACCGATGACCAAGGCCGGGAACAAAAGGTGTCCGGAACCTACCTGTTAGCGTACTCCAACAAGGTGGCGCTCAACGGAACCTGGTTCATAAACCAGCTGGGCAGCTCACTGAAAAAACCTGCCGTGTCGGCTATGACAATAATAAACGTCATTGCTCACTACAACCGGCTCAGCCTCCCGTTTCTTCATGAGCTTAGCCTAAGTAACCTACACCACATCGGGGCCCTCAGAGAAAGACTGTCATCGGGACCCCGTCTCAACATTTGCCTTATTCTACTGGCTGCCCTTTCCCTATGCTCAATCCTGTGGATCGCCAAATATCACCTTAAGGCCAATCGCCGCAGGAAATCGAAGGCCGACGACGATGTAGAAAAAGTAGATCCTCGGGACGACGACCATTTAAGGGAGGGAGGGGTAACACGCGCAGGCAGAATTTAGGAAAAGTGCCAAATTGCACACCGGATCCGGTGGCCCGCACGCGTAACGAGAGAGGTGCTGACCACGCATTCCAAGGGCAACTGTCAGCGGACCGGCTCGGGCACTTGCGCAACAAGTGATCGTTGCTGGCCGAATACGGAATGCTGACACTGCAACTGGGCAACTGCGCCGCAGCCCAACGAAGGCTTCGAAGTACAGCCCGGGTAGTATTCTAATTTAGTCTTAAGCAGAACTCCGCAGCCTTAGCTCGCGTTATATCTTATATTTGTCAGTAGCCCTAACCCTAACGGGCTTGTGCGAAACAAATTAAGCAATAAATTAATATAAAAAACCACAACACAACCACTTATTACTAACTTATATAAGTCGGAACGAGATCGGCCGAGATCGGCCGACTGTATCCTATAGCTGCGTAGAACGAATTGGCATAACTTTGTTGTTTTTTAAGTTAGAAAGATGGGACTTGGTACATATTCCATTTTGATTAAAATAAACTGTTCTGCCGAAAGGATCGCCCGACTATATCATATAGCTGCCATATAACTGAACGATTGGAATTGGCATAACTTTGGTGTTTTTTAAGCTAGAATGATGGGACCTTATTCGGATTCCATTTTGGGCAATCGAATCAGATCTGCCAAATTTCATAAGGATCGGCCAATTGTACCCTATAGTCTACATATAAATGAACGATCAGAAATGGAACACCCTTAACTGCAAGGGTTTATCAACTTCGGCTCTGCCCGAAGTTAGCTTTCCTGTCTTGTTTTTCTGTATAAAAGCTCGAGTAGGAGCTTTTCAATTCGTTATTTCGGGTTGTATTCGGTTTCAAGACGGTAATTTTTTAGGTATCTTGATTGCCATTCAAACTAGTAAGCTATTGGGACTTGTGCCAGCATCAAATATCTTAATTATTTCTATTTAATTCTCTCAGTGTAACTAGCCGCAGCGGTCCACTAATTGCCCGTTATCAGCTGTTCCATATTCTTTGTTTCTCCCAGATTCGCATGCGCTTTTTTGTTCTTTTGTAGCGCATGCACTTTGGGAGCTTTGGTGGAGCTTCTGCGCAAGCCCTTAGGTTTTAGGCACTTGTATATTCGGCGGTGTTTGGATCGGCCGCTGCATTTGTTTTGGGGTTAAATTGACCCATAATAAATTGAATTGTAAATTGAACCTCGTTTTATTAATTCGGTCGCTATTAAAACGCTGATAGCTCAACATAAGCAATTTAAACTATTTTAAGAACAAATAATAACACTGATTTTAGTTTATTTTTTAATTCATCTAAAACATCTGCCAGAAATACATATTTTTTATTATTTTGTTCTTTCCTCGTAACTAAATAATAATGTTCTTTATACTTAAGCACGGGCTTAAGGTATTAATTAAATTTATTGTCTACTTACAACGCTGTTCATAAGGGTTCAAATAATAGCAAATACCAATAGAAAATTTTATTATTATTTTTTTTTTATTTTATTTTTGTTTTGTTCTTAAACATAAGCTAACTGTGGGTCTATCGCAGAGGACCGGCAGCGTTCGGCTGCTTGCACTTTCGGCTGTGTAGACAGACGGATATTGATGTTATTATTAGGTTACTGAATTTTGGTTCTCGAGAATTCAAAGTTGCCAATTTGTATTTGTGAATGATGGCAATATTGAAATATTTCTAAGAAATCAAGTAGGCTTTTGTTAAAAATACGTTATGTTGTTTGATTCGGGTTGTATTGTTTGTGGTTTCCTTAAAACCCTTAAGAAACTCAGATCATTTATTGAGATTTCTGGGTATTACAGGAGATTTATTATGGGCTACGCTGCAATAGCCAATTCACTCACAAGAATACTTAGAGGGGAAGACGGACGAATATTGAAGAGAACCTCAGCAAGAAAAATTATTCAACTTGATGACGAAGCTATTAAAACTTTTGAGAAACTTAAAAACGCACTCGTATTTGACGAAGTAGTATTACAATGTACCGATTTTAACAAAGAATTTATACTAACTACAGAAGCTTTAGATCATGCAATAGGACCCGTGTTGTCGTCACAAGCTGAAATACCAATCCGCGAAACCGGGTATGAAACCGCGAAAAAGTAAATGCTAGCCGTGTTCTGGGCTGTAAAAAAATTGAACAGCTATCTCTACGGTGGGTCTAAAGTAAATATCTATACCGACCACAAACCCCTTAGACATGATTTAATTGGAAAGGTGGAATAGCTATTAATAGATGGAAGTCATACCTAAATGAATATAATACGGAACTACTGTATAAACCAGGAAAGGAAAATGTGGTAGCTGATGCTTAAGCAAGATAAAGTCAATTTAAAAACTGGGACACAACATAGTGTTCAAAGTTCTTCACATAATCAGTATTCCAAGTACCCAATAAACGCATTTAAAAATCAAATTATTATTCACAAAGAACCCCCACATGTCTATAAATTTACTATTCCATTCCCTACATTTCATGAAACACTATATCACAGTCAGAATTTTTAGACAATGATTTAATGTATATGTTGCAGCACCGTTATTTTCCGACATCGTATTAGCACAACGATTTTCGGTTTTGCACACACGACGACCAAATTGCAAGTGTCCCTGCCTGCGTCTTCCCTTCTTATTTCTTTCATTACCACCGAACCACACTCGGCGACAGCGACACTACACTGTCGCCCTGCTAAAACGACATTTCTTAAAGCGACAACACACACACACAAAACCAGTCACAGTGCAATTAATGACTGTTCAATATTCCTATAAGGATGACAGCATACCCATACACTCATACCAACTTCCACACATTTCTTAGTGTGCGCCGAAATATATATTACAAAATTATCTAAACCACTCGGTTATAAATGGCATTTACATAACGGAAGATTTAATGGGTAAAATCCTAAAGATCCTTTAAGAAGCGGACCAAGACGAAATAATTCTGACTGCTCATAATAAAGCGCATAGAAAGGCACAGGAGAATAAAAATCAAATAGCAGAAAAATATTCCGAAAATAGGCATACCACTATTACAAAGTGCGACAAAAAAATGTTAAAGTTGATTTTTTATTATTTTTCACTTCTACTTATCAAAATAAGTATATAAGTTTAAAGATTTCCCTACAACGCGAGATTTTGCATATTTCGCATATTGGGAAAATATTTTTTTACCATTATAAGCGGTTATGCAAGTTCAATATCTATTAAATAGAATGTATTAAAGCAATATTAAAAATGAGTAGTTTAGAGTCAATAGCTGTCCAAAAAACACTGTCTGTGACAATACAAAAAATATTCTTAATTTCCTCTTAACTCCTCTTATAGAAATAACCCCAATAGAGGCAGAACGGATGCAAATACTGTCTTTGAAATCACTAGGAGCAGTTGACATACAAAATATAGGCACTTAAATGAAATTGAAGAATATATGTACATTCATAAATCGCATAGTCATATACTGAGTAATCAGTCGCATTCTTGAGAACGAATAAACAATACTTCTAAAAACCGTTTATTAATTTGCATGCTCGCTCAACTTCTTAGATTATCGACCATCATATTCCGAATTTTCTGCCATTCTACAGATGACGCCACCTCCAATAACAATTCTTTCAATGACAAACAAACAAAATTTTCTTTTGTTATTAGCTATTATTTGAACCCTTGAGAACAGCGTTGGGAGTAGACAATATATTTAATTAATACCTTAAGCCCGTGCTTAACAATAAACAACATTAATATTTTGTGACGAGGAAAGAACAAAATAATAAAAAATATATATTTCTGGCAGATGTTGTAGATGATTTAAAAAATAAACTAAAATAAGTGTAATTATTTGTTCTTAAAATAGTTTAAATTCTTTACTAGTTAGACCGGCAATCAAGATATCTAAAAAACTACCGTCTTTAAATTTATAACCGGAAATAACGAATTTAAAAAGCTCCTAGAGTAGTTTTGTACAGAAAAACAAGAAAGGAAAGCTAACTTCGGGCGGAGCCAAAGTTGATATACCCTTGCAGTTGTGCCATTTCCGATCGTTCTGTTATATTGAAGCTATAGGATATAGTCGGCCGATCCTTATGAAATTTGGCAAATCAGATTATTTTGTCCAAAATAGAATCTGTACCAAGTCCCATCCCATCTTACTTAAAAAACACCAAAGTTATGCCAATTTCGATCGTTGTATGACAGCTATAGGATATAGTCGGCCGATCCTTATGAAATTTTGTACATAATATATTTTGGTCAAATATAACATAATAAGTGTTTTTATACCCTTGCAGAGGGTATTATAATTTTGGTCAAAAGTTTGCATCGCAGTGAAGGAGACATCTCCGACCCTATAAAGTATATGTATTCTTGATCAGGATCACCTCCTGAGTTGATATAAGCATGTCCGTCTGTCTGCCTGTCCGTCTGTCTGTCGGTTTCTACGCAAACTACTCTCTGAGTTTTAGAGCTATCGAGTTGAAACTTGGCACACAACCTTTTTTTCTTGCAGGTAGTACATAAGACGGAACGGCCGGGATCGGTCGACTGTATCCTATAGCTGCCATATAACTGATTGATCGGAAATGCCATAACTTTGGTGTTTATTAAGTTAGAAAGATGGGACTTGGTACAGATTCTATTTTGGGAAAAATAATTCCAAATTTCATAGGGATTGGCCAACTATATCCAATAGCTGAACTATATTACTGAACGATCGGAAATGGCACAACCTTAACTGCAAGGGTATATTAACTTCGGCTCCGCCCGAAGTTAGCTTTCCTTTCTTGTTCCATATGTCTTCGTTCATCCGCACAAGAAACGAATATTCGCGCGGTTCCCACTGCATACGTACAGCCCACCTCCCGTCCAACCGACCGAGGGACGCTGCCGCATAACGTACGGCTCGAATCGCGGGGATAGATCCGAGAACGTTTAGGAGAAGAGTAGGGGTAAGATATTACGAGGAAGAGTGTTGCATAGATAAGGCGTTTAGTATAAAGGATTTAAGATTGTTAGTGGAGCAAAGTGGCAAGGTGTGGTAGAGACCATTGTAGTCCGAACATAATACCCTGAACGGATCGTGTTGGGCATATGTCGAATTACAATGGCTAAGGAGTAGAGGACGGAAGTTTCTAGTCCTTCTACTAGGAACGTTAAAATTTAAGCGTGTTAGTAAATGCTGACTGTCTACATTACCATATATAAGATTATATAGAAACATAACACCCAGCATCGTTCTACGATTTGTTAATGATGGTAAGTTGATTAATAAAAGTCTACTATGATAAGTGGGAAGGTGAAGATTTGCATCCCAATTAAGTCCCCTAAGGGCGAAAATCAGGAAGTTTTTTTGTACAGATTCTATGTGATCTCGGTGTACTCCATATTGAGGACTCCAGACACACGATCCATACTCAAGAATCGGACGAACCAATGATGTATATAACGTTTTTGTTATGTACGGGTCATTAAATTCTTTTGACCATCTTTTAATAAAGCCAAGCACACCCATAGCTTTATTAACCATGGTAGATATATGGTCGGTAAATTTAAGTTTCAAATCTAAAAGGACTCCCAGATCGTTAACCTGAGTTAATCGTTCTAAAGCGTTCCCATAGAGAAAGTACATAGCCTGGTGAGGACTAGTTCGATAAAAGGACATGAGTTTACATTTCGATCCATTAAGCTTTAGGTTATTTGCAAAACACCAATTTTGAAATTTATCCAAATCGGATTGAAGTCTAGATTGGGCACTAGTGAATTTATACTGAAGACAAAGCTTAACGTCATCAGCGTACATAAGTACGAGTGAATCAGTTAAGGCAAGGGGCAAGTCATTAATAAAAAGTGTAAAAAGTAAGGGTCCAAGATGGCTTCCTTGAGGCACCCCAGATGTGACGCGGACTAGACGCGAGGTAACATCTTTAAAGAAGACACGTTGGGTTCTTCCAGATAAGTAGCTCGAAATCCAGATAAGGAGGTCAGTTGGGAATCCCAAAAGACTGAGTTTACTTATAAGAAGCGAATGGTCGACAGAGTCAAATGCTTTACTGAAGTCAGTGTAAATGACATCTGTTTGTAAGCCATTCCGGAACCCATCCGTGATAAAAGATGTTAGCTCCAGTAAGTTGGTAGTGGTGGAGCGGCGCTTCATGAAGCCATGCTGGCATGGAGATATTATTGAACTACATAGGTGTTGCAAATGTGGAGTGATAAGTTTTTCAAAAAGCTTCGGAATTGCTGACAATTTAGAAATGCCCCTATAATTGGCAGCGTCGGATTTTTTCCCTTTTTTATGAAGAGGAATAATGTAAGATTCCTTCCACATAAGGGGAAAGATCGAAGTCTCCAGCGAAAGATTAAAGAGTTTAAGGAGCGGTTTGCACAGAGCCTCGGCGCAGTTCTTCAGAACACAGCCTGGTACTCCATCGGGGCCTGGCGAATACACGGGCTTGACTTTAAGAAGACCCAATAACACACCACTTTGATCAAAAGAAGGGCAAAATATAAGGTTGGCTGATTGGATATTATAAGTGTAAGGCTGACCTGTACTGGTGCTAGGTGAGTATGTTGTTTGAAAAAACTGTGCAAAGAGATCGGCCATTGCCTGATCAGTGTTCGCATATGAGTTCTCAAACATAAGCATAGGAGGAGAAGATACATGTTTGCGCTTAGTGTTTACAAAGTTATAAAACTGCTTCGGATCCTGAGTAAACTGAATCCGGCAGCGGCGTATATAACTCCTATAACATTCAGCGTTATGCACGGTGAAATTGGACCGAGCTACTAAGTATCTTGAATAACTAACTGTACAGCCAGATATTTTATGTTTATTTAAAAGTCTATTCATAACGATCTTTAAATTTCCTAGGTGCCTTGTATACCAAGGCGGATTAATTGAAACGGACGGATATTTCCATGGCACGCAAACGTCGAAAAATTTATTCAAAGTATAATAAAATTTAATTAAGGCAATGTTTACATCTCCACATGCCAGTAGATTGGACCAATCAAATTCCAAAATTAACTTATTTAATTTCATAAAGTCAGCCTTACGAAAGAAACGAACTTTATGAGATTTAAGTGTAGGCTTAAGGCCAATTACGTTATTGTTTTCTATTAAAACCTCAAGAGTGGGATGATATGGATCCTCTGGGTTGGAAAGTGGTAAAGTTCTGGAAAGAGTAATTCCATCAGGATCAGAAACGAAACACAAGTCCAGCAGCCGACCTAAAGAATTTCTAACGTGGTTAATTTGCCCGAGTGACATGTCGAACATGCCCGCCGGGAAGTCATGGTGCGAATTCAGCAATAAAGACGGTGAATTTTTAACATTGGACCACCTGAGTTCTGGGATATTGAAGTCACCCAGAGCTACTAGCTGGTCACCATCAGACAGACGATCAAAAACAAACCTAATAGCGTCTAAATGTTGCCAGTATGTGGGCGGTTCGGACGAAGGGGGTACGTAGGAGCACGTAACGTATAATGATTTATCGGACAATATGATTTTAATGCAAAGAAATTCTATGTCACCAAACTCTTGTGATTTAATCTCTTCAGAAGCGAAATTGGAGTCTACAGAAATTAACACTCCTCCTCCCCTTCGCAGAGTTCTATCACGTCTAAAAGTGGTGTACTTACTTGGAAAAACTTCGGAGCTTAAGATCTCCGGCTTTAACCAAGTTTCTGTAAAGACTATAATGTGAGATGCAAAGAAAGAACTATCAGAATACAGTTTGGGAAGCTTACTTCGTAACCCTCTAGTATTCTGATAGGTAAGTGTTAGTGAAGGCATTAGTTTTTTGAAGCTGACGTGGAAGGTTGGTCAGTGGCTCTAACATGTGGGAGTTTCACTCCCACAGGTTTGGTCATTTTTTTCTTCACCGTACTTGGCTGATGTTCTTGGACGAAAATGTTCTCTGGCCAGAAACTGGCGGAACAAATCGTCTTGAACATCTGCGCGGGCACACGTATTTTGAAAGATGACGTATGCCTGGTGTAGTTATATTTAAATTTAGTTATATCTGCCACCTTTATGTCGGCTTTTGATTTGGCTTTGATGTAAGCCGAGAGATCAATCTCAGAAGTATCAGGGGCAAGCCGGGAAACAAATATGTGTTTCGATGGTGGGATCACCTGCAAGGGTTTTGGTGCCGCCGTAACGAGTATGGCAGCATCAGTTCGTACCGGGGGTCCGGAAGCTTGATTGCCCTGTTCGGTGACTTTTAAGGGGGTTTCAATTATTGGGTCTGGTGGTATCACTTGGAGCGATGCCACAGAGGACATATCGGAAAATTGCTCGTTTATGCTGAGATATTCGGAAACCGAATTTTTCCCAGGTCCGGCCCTTGGGGTGGCCAGAGATATGAGCGGCTGCATAGTTGTCGGCTGAATAGGCTGAAGACTTTTCGCCACGGGCACATCACTAAAAGCAGATTTCTTACGCTTTGGAGACTCATTTAGTAGTTGAAGACTACTAAACTGTGTATCTAGCGCACAGAGTTGGTCGTTGATTTTACGAAAACCGCTAACCAGCTCTTTAAATCCACTTTTAGTCTGTCTCATGAACGATCTCATTTCGTCCTGAACAGCACGACAACCGTCACAGCAAAAGTGGGGACCAGACCTACGTGAGATGGCATCCGAAACTGAGGCCGTGAACCCGGCACACTTAGCGTGTAAAACGTTTTCACATAGCCAGCAGTGGATGGTAGGCTGGGATGAAGAGATTGTCTTATTACAAGACTTCAAACCACAGACAAGTTTAAATTCCATTATGAATATATTATTTTTATTATTGACGTACCGTGAACCACTGTGCCAAAGAGTCGAAAAAGGGAGAATAAAGAGGGCGATTAGTGAGAGTTAGTATAAGAGCAAAGAATATAGATAAGAATCTAGTGTGAGACAAAAGAAGCAACACCGTAAAGGATGAAGAAGCAGAGCAGTGCTATGTTTGGAAGAATATTAATAAATTTATTATTTTACCTCCAAATATATCACTGCACACGCGAAGCGAATCGGATGTTTGGGATGAAAAGAATCGGGTTTATGTAAATAAATAAAAATAAACACCGGATTGTTTATAATTATTATAATAAATAAAGATTTTTCAAAACGCAGTGCGCACAAAAAAAAACACGTCCGTTCGCTTTAAGAAAAAGTGAGGAAAGTGAGGAATATTGTAAGTAAATCAATTCAATTTGTTATTTCCGATAACACTGTAAGGTCAGCTTTTACGCACCGCAAGATAATAATTTTTTGAAGCGACTCCGGGCGACTGCCCGTCACAGGATAAATAATAATTATTTCTTAACAAAAAAATTCCTAGATACTCTCCAAATATAGCCATGTAGAGTGTAAAAAAATTGAATAATTATATTAAATCAAAAATGAGAACAAAAATCGCAAAAATCTGTTTTTTTTTCTGCCTCGGAAACCATCCTGCCACCTTAAAAGTAAATTTTTTTTTATTTTTTTGGTTTTTTACAGGTATCCTCGCGTAAAAAGTTCCATAAGTAGTCGCTATTTTTGTACAGAGCTGGGAGAAAAATAAAAGCCTGATATTCAAGAATGACAGATATATGGTCAACCATGGCAGATATATGGTCGGTAAATTTAAGTCTCAAATCTAATAGGACACCTAGATCGTTAAACTGAGTTAATCGTTCTAAGGCGTTTCCATAGAGAAAATACATAGCCTGGTGAGGACTAGATCGGTAAAAAAGACATTAGTTTACATTTCGATCCATTAAGCTTTAGGGTTTTTGCTAAACACCAATTTTGAAGTTTATCCAAATCGGATTGAAGTCTAGATTGGGCACTTGTGAATTTATAATAAAGGCGTAGCTTAACGTCATCAGCGTACATAAGTACAAAAGAATTAGTTAAGTCAAGAAGGAAGTCGTTAATAAACAGTGTAAAAAGTAGGGGTCCAAGATGGCTTCCTTGAGGCACCCCAAGCAACAGATGTTGCGCGGACTAAACGCGACGTAACATCTTAAAGAAGATGAAGGGTCCAGATAAGTAGCTTGAAATCCAGATAAGAAGATCAGTTGGGAATCCCAAAGACTGAGTTTACCTATAAGAAGCGAATGGTTAACAGAATCAAATGCTTTACTGAAATCAGTGTATATGACGTCTGTTTGTAAGCCATTCCGGAACCCATCCGTGATATAAGATGTTAGCTCCAATAAGTTGGTAGCGGGGGAGCGGCGCTTCATGAAGCCATGCTGGCACGGAGTTATTATTGAACTACATAGGTGTGGCAAATGTGAAGTGATAAGTTTTTCAAAAAGGTTAGGAATTGCTGACAATTTAGAGATGCCTCTATAATTTGCAGCGTCGGATTTTTTCCCTTTTTTATGCAGCGGATAAATGAAAGATTCCTTCCACATAAGGGGAAAGATCGAAGTTTCCAGCGATAGATTAAAAAGTTTAACGAGCGGATTCTGCGTTATGCACGGTGTAATTGGACCCAGCTAGTAAGTATCTTACAGCCAGATACTCTATGTTTATTTAAAAGTCTACTCTTACTGTTCCTTAAATTTATAAGGTGCCTTGTATACCAAGGCGGATTCGTTGAAGCGGACGGATATTTCCACGCCACGCAAACGTCGAAAAATATGTTCAAAGTGTAATAAAATTTTTGTAATGCGTTGTTTATATCTTCTCATGCCAGTAAATCAGACCAATCAAATTCCGAAATTAACTAATTTAATTTTATAAAGTCAGCCTTACGAAAGAAACGAACTTTCTGAGATTTAATTGTAGACTTAAGGTCAATTAAGCAATTTTTTTCGATTGAAACCTCAACAGTGATATGGATCCTCAGGGATAGAAAGGGGCAAAGTTCTGGAAAGAGTAATTCCACCAGGATCAGAAACAAAACATAAGTCCAACAGCGACCTAAAGAATTTCTAACGTGGTTAATTTGCACGAGTGACATGTCGAACATGCCCGCAGGGAACTCGTGGTGGGAGTTAAGCTGTAAAGATGGTGAATTTTCAACATTTGACCACATAAGTTTTGGGATATAAAAGTTACCCAGAGCTATCAGCTGGTCACCATCAGACAGACGATCGAAAACTAAACGAATAGCTGACAAATGTTGCCAGTATGTTGGCGGTTCGGACGAAGGTGGTATGTACGAACAGGTAACATACAAAGATTGATCGGACAAAGTGATTTTGATGCAAAGAAATTCAATGTCAACAAACTCTTGTGAATTTACCTCTTCAGAAGCGAATTTGGAGTCTACAGAGATTAACACTCCTCCTCCACTTCGCAGAGTTCTATCACATCTAAAAGTGGTGTACCTACTAGGAAAAACTTCGGAGCTTAAGATCTCTGGCTTTAACCAAGTTTCTGTAAATACAATAATGTGAGATGCAAAGAAAGAACTATCGGAATACAGTTTGGGAGGTTTACTGCGTAACCCTCTAGTATTCTGATAGGTAAGAGTTAGTGAAGACATTAGTTTTTTGAAACTGAGGAAGATGAGGTGGATGGTTGGTCAGTGGCCGTAACATGTGGGAGTTTTACACCTACTGGTACGCAGGCTGAAGATTATTCGCCACAAGCACATCACTAAAGGGGATTTCTTACGCTTTGGAGACTCATTTAGTAGTTGAAGACTACTAAACTGTGTATAGAGCGCACAGAGTTGGTCATTGATTTTACGAACACCGCTAATCAACTCCTTGAATCCACTTTTAGTCTACCTCATGAACGATCTCATTTCGTCCTGTACAGCACGACAACCCTTCACAGCAAAAGTGGAGGACCAGACCTACGTGAAATAACATCCGAAACTGAGGCCGTGAACCCGGCACACTTAGCGTGTATATCGTTTTCACAGTTAGTGAATAGAGATAATAATCTCTATTGAGCGAGAGTATAAGCAACACCGTAAGAGATGAAAAAGCAGAGCAGGGCTTTGTTTGGAAGGAAAATTAATCTAATTATTATTTTACCTCCCAATATATCACTGCACACGCGAAGCGATACGGATCTAAAAACTGCAATTGTTTTTTTTTTTATTTTATTTGTGTAAAGGAATAAAAACCAATTATTTATGTAAAGCTTATAACAAATTTTATAAAAACGCAGTGTGCACAAAGAGAGGAAGTTTGACTAAATATCTTTGTAACTTATCAATTTTGGAGGTCTCACCCACACGATTGAAATATTTTTTGTCATTAAACATTAGATTTAGTTATTAGTTTAAAGAGTCACAATATTTTCTAATGCTAAGGTTCCCCAAGACGGTCCAATGACACTGCACAATCGCTTTGAATTGAGTCCCTCAATGGGAGGGAAAAAGTTATAACCCAGCGGGTGGAACGACTGACCGGAGCGAGCTCAGCAGGTAACCAATACCAAGCGATCTAACTAACAACCCAGAACTAGTACTTTATTTATCATTGGCTTACTGTACGTACTTTCGTTAACATTGACCAGCTAACCATAGTTAAGCCACAATGTTAATTATCTGCTCATATAAAAGATCAGTGCGTAATCGCCTCAGAGTGTTGCTCCCGTCAGTAGGACCGTCAGTAACGTAATGGACTCAGTGTGCAGCCCCACCAGAAGGTCCACCAGAGGAATATCTAACCGAGGCCAGCCATCCATAGCAGGACCTTCACTCTAATCCCGCACACCTCCCCTCATCTTGGGCCTGAGCGAGCGCGTCTTACTCATAGCGACCCATAGGACAATCCAGGATAGTTAAAATCCAAACTGAGCTGTATAAGATTCTTCTACCACACGGTCTACCACATAAATTACAAAATGGTGCTCAAATAATGTTGAACTACTGCAAGGAATACCCTATCCTCTTTGGGTGATAGGGTCCGTGAACGACGTAAAACTGGGTGAGACCTTGGACAATACAGTGTCAAAACCCTCGGCTTCATATGGATGCCCAAAGACCAACTTTGCGGGGCGAACGCAACAAAGCGAAGCTCTGGATAATCTCTGAAAGCAAGTGGTCTCCTCTGAGTTTTCACAATCTTTGACCCAATAGGTATATTTGCGTCAGATGTCGTAAAGGCAAAGATATTTATGCAACACATCTGGGAATCGAAAATGGCTTGAGATGATGAACTGCCCTTAAAACTGCAGGCAAATTGGGAAAACTATCTTTCTGATCTGTAAACTCTAAATAAGTTTGCAAATCCAAGACAATATCTAACGGAAAGGTTCCAGTCACGCATAGAGTCAGACAAGATATACGCTGGGTTCTTTTGACTGATTCACCGGTCGGTGTTAGGGTGTTCAATGCAACGGCTTCACTTACCATACTTGTTGGCAAATCGGATAGCCAAGATTCAAGAAGTAACGGACAGTCTTAATGGCGTCACGTATCATCCGTAAATAATACAGCTGATATATTATCCAGAGAAACAACAGCTAGAAAACTTTCAAACAACAAAATGTGATTTTAATGGCCCCGATGTTCTTACATACGTATATGCCAGATAATTTCCCGACAAATTTATAGCAAAAAACAAAATTCGTTAGCACGGGCGGCCGTTAAAGACCCATTTTTAGAAATGGCAAATGGCCTTTTTGGCCGCTAACCCCGCAGTTCTTGTATGCCGAGGACAGCTTAGTATAACATTGCAACAAAAGGGAGATTGACCTTAAGTTTCATTCCCCCCATGCGAATGAGCGCCATCTTTTGGTAGTCTTTCGAACTAAAATAAAAATTTAGATATAATGCTGCTCAATTTGATCAATTAAATTTTAAAAAATATGCGGATGTATCTCCATTGATTTGAGCTCATTTCGCTTCACACATCACCCGAGAACTCTACCAGCCAGCTATCTCTGACTCGTTGTCACGAGAAAAATGTCTCTAACTTAAAGTAGTCGCTAACGAGAATGCGCATGTTTCAAGGTTCCAGCGGATTCCAGGGGATTCCACGTGTTTTCGCCGATCTGTACAGTGGAGTTCCTGTGCTGGATGATGAAGGATCCTTGAAGATCAAGTTCTTTCCCCAAAGACACCATTCCAGAACACCATAAAGATGTTGATACAATTTATTTAATTGTTTTGGCGTTTCTACAATGATATATTTACATATGTGACTGAGTAGGGCTGACGAACGAATTAGAATCATGAGCGCGGCTCAACGCTTTATGCTGCGGAGCGACCGAGAGATCCCGCGAGAGAGCGAGACAAACGCTAGCGCATGACGGCAGATGGACGGGGCCGATCGAATGCACGAGAGCGGGCGACGAGAATAGAGCGGACATAAATATAAAAGAAAGTGACGTCACGAGTTCAATAAATTATTGCCAAACTTCTTTCCGACGGCTACTTCTTGACTTCTTCTTTGGCTCGGAAACAAAACTGCGATGAGATCACCACCTTCACCGGCTGCGTCTTAAGCCTGGACGAGCAACTCTGACTGCTCAGCTGCATGAGGACCTTACCAATCGTTAGGGCCTCCGCCCTAGCGATTTTCCAAGAGCGTCCAATGCACAATTCGGCCTGAAGGTCAGTGAATGTTGAAGGATACGATCGCCGTAATTGCGCAGAGTAGTCAGAGCATTGGATTGCAAGCTGACTTGCACAGAAAACCCATCTGTAAGAACCCTGCCGGACCCCTACCGGATACAGTGACCGGAGTACTTATCGTCCACAGCTGCAGCTGATCCGTCAGCCGTGAAGTGACTAGGTGCACTTCGAGCCAGAATCGAGCAGCGCTCGGCAGACAGTAGATCTCCGTAGCGGTTCCTAACCAGAATATTGGCAGTGGCTAGCAACACTA
>NW_025319160.1:0-39000 GCF_017639315.1 Drosophila ananassae
GCTAGAAAAACATCACTGTTAGTGTCGGGTCAGCCTCCGGAAAGAAGTTTGGCCAGCAATAATTTATTGAGTTCGTGACGTCACGCTCTCGTGCATTCGATTGGCCACCTGCATCTGCCGTCATGCACTTGCGTTTGTCTCGCTCTCTCCCGGGCTCGACAATAACGGCTAGAAAATCATCACTGTTAGCGCGAAAAACCGCCAGAAATTCATCGCTAATTTAGCGATAAATACGGATAGAAAATCGTCACTGTTAGCGCGAAAAACCGCTAGAAAATCATCACTTTTAGCGCTAAAATCGCTAAAAAATCTTCCCTTATTTAGCGATAAAACCGGCTGGAAAAACATCACTGTTAGTGTCGGGTCAGCCGCCGGAAAGAAGTTTGGCCAGCAATAATTTATTGAGTTCGTGACGTCACGCTCTCGTGCATTCGATCGCTAAATTATCGCTAAATTAGCGATGATTTTCTAGCGGTTTTTCGCGCTAACAGTGACGATTTTCTATCCGTATTTATCGCTTAATTAGCGATGATTTTCTTGCGGTTTTTCGCGCTAACAGTGACGATTTTCTATCTAATTTATTGAGTTCGTGACGTCACGCTCTCGTGCATTCGATTGGCCACCTGCATCTGCCGTCATGCACTTGCGTTTGTCTCACTCTCTCCCGGGCGCGATAAATACGGATAGAAAATCGTCACTGTTAGCGCGAAAAACCGCTAGAAAATCATCGCTAATTTAGCGATAAAACCGGCTAGAAAAACATGACTGTTAGCGCTAAAATCGCTAAAAAATCATCACTAATTTAGTGATAAAACCGGCTAGAAAAACATCACTGTTAGTGTCGGGTCAGCCTCCGGAAAGAAGTTTGGCCAGCAATAATTTATTGAGTTCGTGACGTCACGCTCTCGTGCATTCGATTGGCCACCTGCATCTGCCGTCATGCACTTGCGTTTGTCTCACTCTCTCCCGGGCTCGACAATAACGGCTAGAAAATCATCACTGTTAGCGCGAAAAACCGCCAGAAATTCATCGCTAATTTAGCGGAAAATACAGATAGAATATCGTCACTGTTAGCGCGAAAAACCGCTGGAAAATCATCGCTAACTTAGCAATAAAACCGGCTAGAAAAACATGACTGTTAGCGCTAAAATCGCTAAAAAATCATCACTAATTTAGCGATAAAACCGGCTAGAAAATCATCACTGTTAGCGCAAAAACCGCTAGAAATTCATCGCTAAATTAGCAATAAATACGGATAGAAAATCGTCACTGTTAGCGCGAAAAACCGCTAGAAAATCATCGCTAATTTAGCGATAAAACCGGCTAGAAAAACATGACAGCGCTAAAATCGCTAAAAAATCATCACTAATTTAGCGATAAAACCGGCTAGAAAATCATCACTGTTAGCGCTAAAACCGCTAGAAAATCATCGCTAATTTAGCGATAAATACGGATAGAAAATCGTCACTGTTAGCGCGAAAAACCGCTAGAAAATCATCGCTAATTTAGCGATAAAACCGGCTAGAAAATCATCACTTTTAGCGCTAAAATCGCTAAAAAATCTTCCCTTATTTAGCGATAAAACCGGCTAGAAAAACATCACTGTTAGTGTCGGGTCAGCCTCCGGAAAGAAGTTTGGCCAGCAATAATTTATTGAGTTCGTGACGTCACGCTCTCGTGCATTCGATTGGCCACCTGCATCTGCCGTCATGCACTTGCGTTTGTCTCACTCTCTCCCGGGCTCGACAATAACAGCTAGAAAATCATCACTGTTAGCGCGAAAAACCGCCAGAAATTCATCGCTAATTTAGCGGTAAATACGGATAGAAAATCGTCACTGTTAGCGCGAAAAACCGCTAGAAAATCATCGCTAATTAAGCGATAAATACGGATAGAAAATCGTCGCTGTTAGCGCGAAAAACCGCTAGAAAATCAGCGCTAATTTAGCGATAAAACAGGCTAGAAAAACATCACTTTTTGCGGTAAAATCGCTAAAAAATCATCCCTAATTTAGCGATAAAACCGGCTAGAAAAACATCACTGTTAGTGTCGGGTCAGCCGCCGGAAAGAAGTTTGGCCAGCAATAATTTATTGAGTTCGTGACGTCACGCTCTCGTGCATTCGATTGGCCACCTGCATCTGCCGTCATGCACTTGCGTTTGTCTCACTCTCTCCCGGGCTCGACAATAACGGCTAGAAAATCATCACTGTTAGCGCGAAAAACCGCTAGAAAATCATCGCTAATTTAGCGATAAAACCGGCTAGAAAAACATGACTGTTAGCGCTAAAATCGCTAAAAAATCATCACTAATTTAGCGATAAAACCGGCTAGAAAAACATCACTTTTAGTGTCGGGTCAGCCTCCGGAAAGAAGTTTGGACAGCAATAATTTATTGAGTTCGTGACGTCACGCTCTCGTGCATTCGATTGGCCACCTGCATCTGCCGTCATGCACTTGCGTTTGTCTCACTCTCTCCCGGGCTCGACAATAACGGCTAGAAAATCATCACTGTTAGCGCGAAAAACTGCCAGAAATTCATCGCTAATTTAGCGGTAAATACGGATTTCTATCTCTACGGATTTCTAAAACCGCTAGAAAATCATCGCTAATTTAGCGATAAAACCGGCTAGAAAAACATGACTGTTAGCGCTAAAATCGCTAAAAAATCATCACTAATTTAGCGATAAAACCGGCTAGAAAAACATCACTGTTAGTGTCGGGTCAGCCTCCGGAAAGAAGTTTGGACAGCAATAATTTATTGAGTTCGTGACGTCACGCTCTCGTGCATTCGATTGGCCACCTGCATCTGCCGTCATGCACTTGCATTTGTCTCACTCTCTCCCGGGCTCGACAATAACGGCTAGAAAATCATCACTGTTAGCGCGAAAAACCGCCAGAAATTCATCGCTAATTTAGCGGTAAATACGGATTTCTATCTCCCGGGCTCGACAATAACGGCTAGAAAATCATCACTGTTAGCGCGAAAAACCGCCAGAAATTCATCGCTAATTTAGCGGTAAATACGGATAGAAAATCGTCACTGTTAGCGCGAAAAACCGCTAGAAAATCATCGCTAATTTAGCGATAAAACCGGCTAGAAAAACATGACTGTTAGCGCTAAAATCGCTAAAAAATCATCACTAATTTAGCGATAAAACCGGCTAGAAAAACATCTCTGTTAGTGTCGGGTCAGCCTCCGGAAAGAAGTTTGGCCAGCAATAATTTATTGAGTTCGTGACGTCACGCTCTCGTGCATTCGATTGGCCACCTGCATCTGCCGTCATGCACTTGCGTTTGTCTCACTCTCTCCCGGGCTCGACAATAACGGCTAGAAAATCATCACTGTTAGCGCGAAAAACCGCCAGAAATTCATCGCTAATTTAGCGGTAAATACGGATTTAAGCGATAAATACGGATAGAAAATCGTCGCTGTTAGCGCGAAAAACCGCTAGAAAATCATCGCTAATTTAGCGATAAAACAGGCTAGAAAAACATCACTTTTTGCGCTAAAATCGCTAAAAAATCATCCCTAATTTAGCGATAAAACCGGCTAGAAAAACATCACTGTTAGTGTCGGGTCAGCCGCCGGAAAGAAGTTTGGCCAGCAATAATTTATTGAGTTCGTGACGTCACGCTCTCGTGCATTCGATTGGCCACCTGCATCTGCCGTCATGCACTTGCGTTTGTCTCACTCTCTCCCGGGCTCGACAATAACGGCTAGAAAATCATCACTGTTAGCGCGAAAAACCGCCAGAAATTCATCGCTAATTTAGCGGTAAATACGGATTTCTATCTCCCGGGCTCGACAATAACGGCTAGAAAATCATCACTGTTAGCGCGAAAAACCGCCAGAAATTCATCGCTAATTTAGCGGTAAATACGGATAGAAAATCGTCACTGTTAGCGCGAAAAGCCGCTAGAAAATCATCGCTAATTTAGCGATAAAACCGGCTAGAAAAACATGACTGTTAGCGCTAAAATCGCTAAAAAATCATCACTAATTTAGCGATAAAACCGGCTAGAAAAACATCACTGTTAGTGTCGGGTCAGCCTCCGGAAAGAAGTTTGGCCAGCAATAATTTATTGAGTTCGTGACGTCACGCTCTCGTGCATTCGATTGGCCACCTGCATCTGCCGTCATGCACTTGCGTTTGTCTCACTCTCTCCCGGGCTCGACAATAACGGCTAGAAAATCATCACTGTTAGCGCGAAAAACCGCCAGAAATTCATCGCTAATTTAGCGGTAAATACGGATAGAAAATCGTCACTGTTAGCGCGAAAAACCGCTAGAAAATCATCGCTAATTAAGCGATAAATACGGATAGAAAATCGTCGCTGTTAGCGCGAAAAACCGCTAGAAAATCATCGCTAATTTAGCGATAAATAACGGCTAGAAGATCATCACTGTTAGCGCGAAAAACCGCTAGAAAATCATCGCTAATTTAGCGATAAAACCGGCTAGAAAAACATGACTGTTAGCGCTAAAATCGCTAAAAAATCATCACTAATTTAGCGATAAAACCGGCTAGAAAAACATCACTGTTAGTGTCGGGTCAGCCTCCGGAAAGAAGTTTGGCCAGCAATAATTTATTGAGTTCGTGACGTCACGCTCTCGTGCATTCGATTGGCCACCTGCATCTGCCGTCATGCACTTGCGTTTGTCTCACTCTCTCCCGGGCTCGACAATAACGGCTAGAAAATCATCACTGTTAGCGCGAAAAACCGCCAGAAATTCATCGCTAATTTAGCGGTAAATACGGATAGAAAATCGTCACTGTTAGCGCGAAAAACCGCTAGAAAATCATCGCTAATTTAGCGATAAAACCGGCTAGAAAAACATGACTGTTAGCGCTAAAATCGCTAAAAAATCATCCCTAATTTAGCGATAAAACCGGCTAGAAAAACATCACTGTTAGTGTCGGGTCAGCCGCCGGAAAGAAGTTTGGCCAGCAATAATTTATTGAGTTTGTGACGTCACGCTCTCGTGCATTCGATTGGCCACCTGCATCTGCCGTCATGCACTTGCGTTTGTCTCACTCTCTCCCGGGGCTCGACAATAACGGCTAGAAAATCATCACTGTTAGCGCGAAAAACCGCTAGAAATTCATCGCTAATTTAGCGATAAAACCGGCTAGAAAAACATGACTGTTAGCGCTAAAATCGCTAAAAAATCATCACTAATTTAGCGATAAAACCGGCTAGAAAAACATCACTGTTAGTGTCGGGTCAGCCTCCGGAAAGAAGTTTGGCCAGCAATAATTTATTGAGTTCGTGACGTCACGCTCTCGTGCATTCGATTGGCCACCTGCATCTGCCGTCATGCACTTGCGTTTGTCTCACTCTCTCCCGGGCTCGACAATAACGGCTAGAAAATCATCACTGTTAGCGCGAAAAACCGCCAGAAATTCATCGCTAATTTAGCGGTAAATACGGATAGAAAATCGTCACTGTTAGCGCGAAAAACCGCTAGAAAATCATCGCTAATTTAGCGATAAAACCGGCTAGAAAAACATGACTGTTAGCGCTAAAATCGCTAAAAAATCATCGCTAATTTAGCAATAAAACCGGCTAGAAAATCATCATTTTTAGCGCTAAAATCGCTAAAAATTCATCACTAATTTAGCGATAAAATCGGCTAGAAAATTATCACTGTTAGCGCGAAAAACCGCTAGATAATTATCGCTAATTTAGCGATAAATACGGATAGAAAATCGTCACTGTTAGCGCGAAAAACCGCTAGAAAATCATCGCTAATTAAGCGATAGATACGGATAGAAAATCGTCACTGTTAGCGCGAAAAACCGCTAGAAAATCATCGCTAATTAAGCGATAAATACGGATAGAAAATCGTCACTGTTAGCACGAAAAACCGCTAGAAAATCATCGCTAATTTAGCGATAAAACAGGCTAGAAAAACATGACTGTTAGCGCTAAAATCGCTAAAAAATCATCCCTAATTTAGCGATAAAACCGGCTAGAAAAACATCACTGTTAGTGTCGGGTCAGCCGCCGGAAAGAAGTTTGGCCAGCAATAATTTATTGAGTTCGTGACGTCACGCTCTCGTGCATTCGATTGGCCACCTGCATCTGCCGTCATGCACTTGCGTTTGTCTCGCTCTCTCCCGGGCTCGACAATAACGGCTAGAAAATCATCACTGTTAGCGCGAAAAACCGCCAGAAATTCATCGCTAATTTAGCGATAAATACGGATAGAAAAGCGTCACTGTTAGCGCGAAAAACCGCTAGAAAATCATCGCTAATTAAGCGATAAATACGGATAGAAAATCGTCACTGTTAGCGCGAAAAACCGCTAGAAAATCATCGCTAATTTAGCGATAAAACAGGCTAGAAAAACATCACTTTTAGCGCTAAAATCGCTAAAAAATCATCGCTAATTTAGCAATAAAACCGGCTAGAAAATCATCATTTTTAGCGCTAAAATCGCTAAAAATTCATCACTAATTTAGCGATAAAATCGGTGTAATGCGCTTGTTGTAACTTAACAACAAACCAAATGCCTAAAAGTAAACCTCATTTAGTTAAGCTTGGAATAACCGAAAATACAAAACAAAAAAAACAAAAAGCTTGGTTAAGCTTAAAGTTTCTTATCTATTGATAATCAATTATCTACCCAGAATTGAGCATTTAAGTATCGGTCTAAGCATAGAATAAGCAGCGGCCAACTTCTTTTCTCTTGTGGCTGCTAAGATAAGCGCATCGCTCGCGGTTAAACTCCAGTATATATTTAACCCCCGGAAAAAAAAAAAGACACGTGGTGGGGAATTTCCACATAAGTTTCCCAAAACTAAACGCAGAGGGAAGTGAGCAGCGCTCAGTGTATTAAAAGTGAATTACATTTTTGCGGTGCCAATTCAAGGTAAATAAAACCTTTGTTTTCGGCCTCACGCGATTTTTTTTATTCGACTTATTTTTTTTAGGTCGAATTGGCACCCAGTAAGAACCCATTTGTGTATTGTTCTTACATTGGGAATAAGTTTACAATCCCCCAAGCAGCCAGTTTACCCTAAGAAGGGCTTCCAGCGCCACGCCGCGGGATCTGATGGATTTATTATAAATTAGTGTGAGAGACGCAATTTTCTTTTGGGGTTAAGGTGCATGTGCAATAATTTTCCCTCATTAATTAAAACCCGCCAATGGCCAGCATATGCACCCGAATTATTCTCATCCAATGACGTCACTCATCGCCCAAGACAGTTACGCTTGTCCCGTATTGGTTTCCGGAATTATTAATTTGATTTAGTTATTTTTATTTTGGTAGTATTTAGTTTTTTTTTGGAGCTTGGCGTTTAATAATGTAAGAAAATAACGTTTCCAGTTCCCTTAATTTTGTATTTTTTTTTTTATTACTTAAATACTAAAACTGAACGGTATGGAAATATTAATTAATTTGGTGAATATATATATATATACATACATAAAAATAACCTCTATGCCCTAAAATTATAGATTCATCGCTCAACCCGACAAAAGATCTTTTGGACGTGGAAATTAAACTCGATGTAAGTGAAAAAAAAAACTCATTACCCCAAATTAAATATTGTTGGTGGTTAGGCTGATTTTTCTCAGTGTAATAAAAGCTTTACCTGAAAGATTTTTATCTCCCATACGGTAAAATCGAACCACGCGGTTGCAATTAAATACCGAACAACGGTACACTGAAAGAAAAGAACCAAAAAAAAAATAAAAACGAAAATTTTTCTGGCACGTGCTGGCTAACAGTTGATTATATATATATATTTTCCTTTTTTTTTATTCCCAATATTTAATAATGGCCTTCCGCAATGACAACAAAGAAAAATGAATTACATTTCTTTTCTTAAATTAATTAAGAAATATTTAATAAAAATTAATGGAATCTTGGAACATTATTTTTAATACTCTTGCCGTGTTCCAACATTAAAAAAAAAAAAAAAAAAAAAAACCCTTGCTAAAGTTAATCATAAACCCTTGCTATAAAATTTGAATTGGAAATGAACAAGTTACTATGGAGACATTTTACGATATACATTTAGGAAATAATATTAGAGAATACCCGCTATGGAAGACAAGATTCTCTACATAAACATGATTCTTGTTATTAATTTTATATAGACATATAAAATATTATTGCCTATTAATGCGAGTTATTATTTCTTATACCAACTTATAAAGATATAAATTCTAAGATAATTTGTTTTCTCGATTATAACCTATCTAATAGATACATTTAATTATATACTTGATTTAAATTTCCTTCTTTTGCCTTATGCAACTTAATAACCATGAATAAATTTTATAACGTTTAAAAATGAATTGCTAATCTATTATCTAGAGGAGTCATGCAGGATGAAGATGGCAGGTGAAATTAATTAGCCGGATTTTCTTTGGGATCATCAAAAAATTATTTCGCGGACTTGGTGATCATGGAAGGGTGGGCAACGGCTGTGGCAAAACATCCGCTCAGCTTTACATCGTCTGCTGCAACTCCACCAGCGCAGTCGCAACGGCCTTAATTACTCTGAATGTCGAAAGCAATGCAAGAATCCTTTTTATTCCCTTTCCCAATATTTCCTTCAGTACGTACTAACCCCCCCCGCACGCGAATATCTTTTAAATAATCGATTGATAACTGCGAGCGAGTAGCACAAGGACCCTAGGGATCCACTCCCTTCTACCGACCAAAAAGCCGGAACCAGCGCGTGCAACCTCCTTGCAGCTACACAACCATCTGCCCGCTTACATGGTTACATGTTACAATATTATTTAAGATGGCGCCCAACATGGGGCTAGCCGTTTAAGGCTGCCCAGGAAAATAAAATGTACAAAAATTAAAATATCTATGTCATTCCATCCGACATATACCCTCGTACGTATTAGTTAGTTTCGGATGCCACTTCGGATCCAAGAAATTCTCATAGACTTCAAGGCCAAGTGTTTAACTCCGATAACTAGATACTGTGGTTAAGCTTCGACTACCTGGATGCGTTACATCTTTAATTGGATATAACTCCGGAGTCATCGCGGCTTAACCTAGTCCGGTGTTTAGGCAGGGCTGGTAAAGTTTAAGCGCAATTGAATTGGCGGATTTCAAGCCGCAGTCATCCCTTAAAACTTCCATCCTGTGCTGTTCTCCGTTGGGGTTGAGAGATAAATCTGAATTGGAAAATATCTTTGTCTGATGCAGGCGCCTTTCCAACAGAATATCCTCTCTAACCTAATCCCCTGTTGTGGCTCGAAGAGTATACGGACTAGGAATATATCTTTTTCTGATAGAGACACTTTTCCAACCGAATACTTAATGGCCATGGCTCAATCCTTATATTCAAAGCCTAGTAAATACTTCTGGAAGATGTCCAATGATTCGGAAGATGGGCCGCCGAAGTTTTACGAGGTTAACGATTATAAAAAGAATTAAGATCTTGCAACACTTTCGTTCATATAAAGACAAAAATACAAATTAATTCCTATCAGCCAGAAGCAGAATGCATGACTCCTAGATTTTGTTTTGAAATTTTTAACTCTTAAATTCATATATTCTTATATTTTTATTTTTATAAATTTTATAAAATCTTATTTTTATAAATTTATTCTATGAAGTTGAAGACAGCATATTCCACATAGTAGGTAGAAGTAAACTTAAATTCAAAAAAAAAAAGAAAAATTATTACTTATACTTATACTTAAATTATACTTAGGAAACCCCGAAATGGTGTTATCCCATAGCACGGAGAATTTGTCTCAAACGAGTGATACAGGAGAACATTGTTTCATTTGCTCCGAAATAATAGTTTACCAAGCGCAATTATTATCTACATCTTGTGGGCATATCTTTCACCGTGCGTGTTACAATTCCAAAGTAGGAAAGTCAAAAAAGTGTCCCGTCTGTAAGCAGGAACTAACGCAATCTAATTCGGCCTCTGTGGAAAACCTGAGTTCAGATCGATTATCCACTACAAGCACCATCATGGCTTCAACATCTCAATCCCTACAGACTCGACTTCAAACAAAACGAATGGCTGCCGTACAACAGTCAGAGGTTCCTAATTCAGACTCGAATAATATGGTTCAGACTATCACCAACCAACCGCAAGAACCCACCAATACGGCTGAAACGGTACCTTCAACTCTTGCCGAAGCAATAAAAGCAGCCATGATAGAACAAACTCAGATGATAGCTTCTAGCTTAACCGATCAGACTAACAAGATTATTCAAGCACTCTCAGGTTGTCTTCGTGATAGTAGTTTAGCGGGTTCAGCCAATGAATCTCCATCTAGTAGGCAAACAAGGGCACAATCGGGTTTGCCATTTCAGAATCCACCGGAAACAAGATCAGAACCTTCCATGGGATTACCAACTCAGTTGCCGCATCCTAATCATTATGAAGTACGACCCGATCGGATAAGCCAAATAATGGCAAATTGGAAACTCAGATTCACTGGAAGGTCTTCTATGTCAGCTGAAGACTTTATCTATCGTGTAGAGGCCCTGACGATCCAAACTTTAGAGGGGGATTTTAATTTAACGGCCAAATATGCCAGTAATTTGTTCGAGGGTAGCGCTAGCGAATGGTTCTGGCGATATCACAAAAGTGTCACTGTACTTACTTGGCCAGGTCTGTGTCAGGCCCTTCGTGGACAATTTAGCGATGATAGGACCGATAGGAGTATTAGGTCAGAAATAGAACACCGCAAGCAACGTCATAATGAACTGTTTGACGATTTCTATGGTGTCATAGCGGCCCTAGCCGACAAACTTTCAAACCCATTGTCCGAAGCTTCCCTAGTGGAAACATTAAGATATAATTTGTTGCCGGAAATTCAACATGAAATATTGTACGTCCCTACAACTACTCTCAAGGAGTTAAGAACAGTGGTCCGCACAAGAGAAATGTTCTTAAGAACTGTCTCAAAACCGAATCCCCTATCGACTTCTCGACCCACTCCTAGGCGACAAGTCAATTCTCTTCAGAACCCAGAGGTGGCACCTTCATCAGATGAGGATTCAGGTCAGGACGAATACGAGCTCTCTGTGCTTGAGGTTTCCTGCTGGAATTGTTCCGCTAAAGGTCACAGATATCAAGAATGTCTGGCTGATCGAAAAATATTTTGCTATGGTTGTGGGAAGGCCGATACGTATAAACCTACATGTCGGACTTGTAACCCAAACGCTCAAAAAAACTATCAAGGGCGTGCACCACAGAAAAGTGCACGCAAACAGTTAATCAGCAGAGCGACCAATACAGAGTAACACTTCCCGACGACCCCATTTCTGTAGGCCCCCTACCGCAACCTAAATGTATACCATTCCCTATATCTAAGATAGACGTTAAGAGAAAACGGTCTACTGGTCGTCGAGAAGCTTTTAAAAAACAATGTAAAATAGAAAAGAAATTAATCCTTTCATCCATATTAGATAATCCTCTTGACTTACGTCCTCACGCTCAAGTGATGCTTTGTGGAAAGTCTGTAGTTGGATTAATGGACACTGGTGCTTCTGTAAGTTGCATAGGTGGTAGGTTTGCAAACGATCTACTTCAGGAAAACCTTAAATACAAGTTAATGACCTCCAAGATCAAAACTGCTGACGGGAAAAGTCAAACTATAGTCGGAAAATTTTCAACTGACATTACTTACCGAGGAGAAACAAAAACCTTGTATTTTTATTTAGTTCCTACTTTAGTCGAAGACTTATATCTGGGAATTGACTTTTGGACCGCCTTTGACTTACTCCCAATGCATCTGTTAACCAAAAATCATAATCTAGCCTCCATTAGCGATCCAAGTATGAGAGAACTTTCGAAGGATCAACAGAATTCATTGCAGAACGTTATCAAATTATTCCCGTCATTTTCTAAGCAGGGACTAGGACGTACATCGTTAATTTCACACTCGATCGATGTGGGAGAAGCTAAACCGATTAAGCAGCGGCATTATGCCGTGTCACCGGCAATTGAGAAACTTATGTATGACGAGCTCGATCGAATGCTCGAATTAGGAGTTATTCAAGAATCTAACAGCTCTTGGTCATCTCCAGTAGTGTTGGTGAAGAAACCAGGAAAAGTAAGACTCTGCGTAGATAGTAGGAAGGTGAATTCCGTCACCGTAAAGGATGCATATCCAATGCCAATAATCGATGGTATCTTAAGTAGATTGCCAAAAGCTGAATTCATTACTAGCCTCGATTTAAAAGATGCTTTTTGGCAAATACCGCTAGACCCGAAATCTCGCGATAAAACGGCCTTCTCAGTACCCGGACGTCCGTTGTATGAATTTGTGGTCATGCCCTTTGGCCTCACTAATGCGCCGCAGTCTATGTCGCGACTTATGGATAAAATAGTTCCAGCCTACTTACGTAATGAGGTTTTTATATATTTAGACGACTTACTCATTGTCTCCGATACCTTCGAACGACATCTTGAAGTCTTATCGGTAGTCGCTTCCAACCTGGCTCGTGCAAATCTTACAATTAATGTTGAAAAAAGTAAATTCTGTCGGAAAGAGGTGAAGTACTTAGGACACGTGATAGGTAATGGTATTATTAGCACCGATCCTGATAAGATAGCTGCAGTCAGAGATTACCCAACACCCCGTTCGGTTAAACAGGTTCGAAGATTCCTTGGAATGACTGGATGGTATCATAAGTTCATTAAGGATTATTCCGCTATTACTTCCCCGTTGACAGACACCTTGAAAACCAATCGGAAGTTTGAGTGGACAAGTGAAGCCCAGGGGGCTTTTGAGTCCATAAAGGCAAGCATGTGTGCAGCCCCAGTACTGCACAGTCCCAATTTTTCGCTCCCGTTCTCACTTCATTGCGACGCAAGCCACACAGGAGTAGGTGCAGTCTTAATGCAAGTGAATAAAGATGGCGCAGAGGTGCCGATCGCTTTCATGTCAAAGAAGCTAAATCGTTGTCAACGTCAATACACCGTTACCGAGAAGGAGTGCTATGCCGCTGTTTTGGCCGTGAAAAAATTTAGAGCTTATGTCGAAGGACAGGATTTCGTAATAGTTACAGATCATGCCTCCTTAAAATGGCTTATGGCCCAGGCAGATCTAAGCTCGCGTCTCGCCCGTTGGTCTCTTAAGCTTCAAGGATTCCAATTCAAGATACTTCATCGAAAAGGTACTCACAACGTAGTCCCCGACGCTCTTTCGCGAACCTTTACCGAAGACTTGTCAACCCTTGCTTGTGATAGTCTAATAGTTGACGTCAATTCCACCGAATTCGATTCAGCCGAATACGATTCGCTTAGGAGTAAGATCCGCCTTAATAGCTCTTCCCTACCGGATCTCAAAATTCAAGGTAAACATATATACCGACGCTCCGAACATGCAGAGGATACCAAAATTTCCGATGACCAATGCTGGAAACTTTGGGTTCCACGCCCACTCGTACCGAATGCCATTAAGACTGCTCATGGAGACCCATTGCATGCCCACGGAGGTATAAACAAAACCATAGAAAGGCTCCGACGTTATTATTTCTGGCCTAACATGGTTAACGACATAAAAACTTTCATCAATAGTTGTGATATTTGTAAGGCCACGAAACACCCTAATCGATCGTTTAAACCTCCTATGGGAAACACTGGAATACCCCAGCGTTTCTTTCAGAAGATATTTGTTGACTTTTTGGGACCCTATCCACGCAGTAAATCGGGAAATGTAGGTATATTTGTGGTGCTCGACCATCTCACTAAGTTTCCCTTTTTGAAACCAGTCCGCAAGTTTACCGCCGACTCGATTGTGCGATATTTGGAAGAAGATCTTTTTCATTGTTTTGGGGTTCCAGAATATGTGGTTTCTGATAATGGAGTTCAGTTTAAATCGCAAACTTTTAATTGCTTGTTAAACAAATATAATATCAGACATACATATACGGCCTTTTATTCCCCACAGGCAAACGCGTCGGAAAGAGTGAATAGATCAGTTCTTTCAGCCATAAAGGCTTACATAAACCCAAATCAGAGTAACTGGGACGAAAACCTTAGTAGCATCAACTGCGCTCTACGATCGGGAGTTCATCTGGCCATAAACACTAGCCCATATAAGCTAACGTTTGGTCAACATATGGTCACGAATGGCGAAACTTTTCAACTACTACGAGATTTAGGTATGCTAGAAGATCGAAGTGTCCAATTTAATAAGGAAGACTCCCTAGACATTTTACGCAGCAAAGCCCAGAAAACCATGATAGCCCAACGCAATCGGAATGAAAAGTTCTACAACACGCGCACAAGGGACGTTTCTTTTAAAGTAGGTCAAGAAATTTTCCGACGTAATTTCCAACAAAGCAATTTCGCAAAAGGGTTTAGCTCCAAGCTGGCTCCCAATTTCCTTAAAGCGCGAGTGCGAAGGAAGTTAGGGAAGGTATATTACGAGCTAGAAGATCTACAAGGCCGCCTGATCGGGAATTTCCATGCCAAAGATATTAAGCCATAAGCGTAGACAACAAGCGGGAATCTTCCTTGTGTTGTTCCACCCCAAGTTAGATTTTAGTGGGGGGGAAAATGTAATGCGCTTGTTGTAACTTAACAACAAACCAAATGCCTAAAAGTAAACCTCATTTAGTTAAGCTTGGAATAACCGAAAATACAAAACAAAAAAAACAAAAAGCTTGGTTAAGCTTAAAGTTTCTTATCTATTGATAATCAATTATCTACCCAGAATTGAGCATTTAAGTATCGGTCTAAGCATAGAATAAGCAGCGGCCAACTTCTTTTCTCTTGTGGCTGCTAAGATAAGCGCATCGCTCGCGGTTAAACTCCAGTATATATTTAACCCCCGGAAAAAAAAAAAGACACGTGGTGGGGAATTTCCACATAAGTTTCCCAAAACTAAACGCAGAGGGAAGTGAGCAGCGCTCAGTGTATTAAAAGTGAATTACATTTTTGCGGTGCCAATTCAAGGTAAATAAAACCTTTGTTTTCGGCCTCACGCGATTTTTTTTATTCGACTTATTTTTTTTAGGTCGAATTGGCACCCAGTAAGAACCCATTTGTGTATTGTTCTTACATTGGGAATAAGTTTACAATCCCCCAAGCAGCCAGTTTACCCTAAGAAGGGCTTCCAGCGCCACGCCGCGGGATCTGATGGATTTATTATAAATTAGTGTGAGAGACGCAATTTTCTTTTGGGGTTAAGGTGCATGTGCAATAATTTTCCCTCATTAATTAAAACCCGCCAATGGCCAGCATATGCACCCGAATTATTCTCATCCAATGACGTCACTCATCGCCCAAGACAGTTACGCTTGTCCCGTATTGGTTTCCGGAATTATTAATTTGATTTAGTTATTTTTATTTTGGTAGTATTTAGTTTTTTTTTGGAGCTTGGCGTTTAATAATGTAAGAAAATAACGTTTCCAGTTCCCTTAATTTTGTATTTTTTTTTTTATTACTTAAATACTAAAACTGAACGGTATGGAAATATTAATTAATTTGGTGAATATATATATATATACATACATAAAAATAACCTCTATGCCCTAAAATTATAGATTCATCGCTCAACCCGACAAAAGATCTTTTGGACGTGGAAATTAAACTCGATGTAAGTGAAAAAAAAAACTCATTACCCCAAATTAAATATTGTTGGTGGTTAGGCTGATTTTTCTCAGTGTAATAAAAGCTTTACCTGAAAGATTTTTATCTCCCATACGGTAAAATCGAACCACGCGGTTGCAATTAAATACCGAACAACGGTACACTGAAAGAAAAGAACCAAAAAAAAAATAAAAACGAAAATTTTTCTGGCACGTGCTGGCTAACAGTTGATTATATATATATATTTTCCTTTTTTTTTATTCCCAATATTTAATAATGGCCTTCCGCAATGACAACAAAGAAAAATGAATTACATTTCTTTTCTTAAATTAATTAAGAAATATTTAATAAAAATTAATGGAATCTTGGAACATTATTTTTAATACTCTTGCCGTGTTCCAACATTAAAAAAAAAAAAAAAAAAAAAAACCCTTGCTAAAGTTAATCATAAACCCTTGCTATAAAATTTGAATTGGAAATGAACAAGTTACTATGGAGACATTTTACGATATACATTTAGGAAATAATATTAGAGAATACCCGCTATGGAAGACAAGATTCTCTACATAAACATGATTCTTGTTATTAATTTTATATAGACATATAAAATATTATTGCCTATTAATGCGACTTATTATTTCTTATACCAACTTATAAAGATATAAATTCTAAGATAATTTGTTTTCTCGATTATAACCTATCTAATAGATACATTTAATTATATACTTGATTTAAATTTCCTTCTTTTGCCTTATGCAACTTAATAACCATGAATAAATTTTATAACGTTTAAAAATGAATTGCTAATCTATTATCTAGAGGAGTCATGCAGGATGAAGATGGCAGGTGAAATTAATTAGCCGGATTTTCTTTGGGATCATCAAAAAATTATTTCGCGGACTTGGTGATCATGGAAGGGTGGGCAACGGCTGTGGCAAAACATCCGCTCAGCTTTACATCGTCTGCTGCAACTCCACCAGCGCAGTCGCAACGGCCTTAATTACTCTGAATGTCGAAAGCAATGCAAGAATCCTTTTTATTCCCTTTCCCAATATTTCCTTCAGTACGTACTAACCCCCCCCGCACGCGAATATCTTTTAAATAATCGATTGATAACTGCGAGCGAGTAGCACAAGGACCCTAGGGATCCACTCCCTTCTACCGACCAAAAAGCCGGAACCAGCGCGTGCAACCTCCTTGCAGCTACACAACCATCTGCCCGCTTACATGGTTACATGTTACATCGGCTTGAAAATTATCACTGTTAGCGCTAAAACCGCTAGAAAATCATCGCTAATTTAGCGATAAATACGGATAGAAAATCGTCACTGTTAGCGCGAAAAACCGCTAGAAAATCATCGCTAATTAAGCGATAAATACGGATAGAAAATCGTCACTGTTAGCGCGAAAAACCGCTAGAAAATCATCGCTAATTTAGCGATTAAACAGGTCAGAAAAACATGACTGTTAGCGCTAAAATCGATAAAAAATCATCACTATTTTAGCGATAAATACGGATAGAAAATCGTCACTGTTAGCGCGAAAAACCGCTAGAAAATCATCGCTAATTTAGCGATAAAACAGGCTAGAAAAACATCACTTTTAGCGCTAAAATCGCTAAAAAATCATCCCTTATTTAGCGATAAAACCGGCTAGAAAAACATCACTGTTAGTGTCGGGTCAGCCGCCGGAAAGATGTTTGGCCAGCAATAATTTATTGGACAATAACGGCTAGAAAATCATCACTGTTAGCGCGAAAAACCGCCAGAAATTCATCGCTAATTTAGCGATAAATACGGATAGAAAATCGTCACTGTTAGCGCGAAAAACCGCTAGAAAATCATCGCTAATTAAGCGATAAATACGGATAGAAAATCGTCACTGTTAGCGCTAAAATCGCTAAAAAATCATCGCTAATTTAGCGATAAAACAGGCTAGAAAAACATCACTGTTGGTCGATAATTACGGCTAGAAAATCATACCTGTTAGCGCGAAAAACCGCTAGAAATTCATCGCTAATTTAGCGATAAATACGGATAGAAAATCGTCACTGTTAGCGCGAAAAACCGCTAGAAAATCATCGCTAATTGACTGTTAGCGCTAAAATCGCTAAAAAATCATCGCTAATTTAGCAATAAAACCGGCTAGAAAATCATCATTTTTAGCGCTAAAATCGCTAAAAATTCATCACTAATTTAGCGATAAAATCGGCTAGAAAATTATCACTGTTAGCGCGAAAAACCGCTAGATAATTATCGCTAATTTAGCGATAAATACGGATAGAAAATCGTCACTGTTAGCGCGAAAAACCGCTAGAAAATCATCGCTAATTAAGCGATAAATACGGATAGAAAATCGTCACTGTTAGCGCGAAAAACCGCTAGAAAATCATCGCTAATTAAGCGATAAATACGGATAGAAAATCGTCACTGTTAGCGCGAAAAACCGCTAGAAAATCATCGCTAATTTAGCGATAAAACAGGCTAGAAAAACATCACTTTTAGCGCTAAAATCGCTAAAAAATCATCCCTAATTTAGCGATAAAACCGGCTAGGAAAACATCACTGTTAGTGTCGGTTCAGCCGCCGGAAAGAAGTTTGGCCAGCAATAATTTATTGAGTTCGTGACGTCACGCTCTCGCGACAATAACGGCTAGAAAATCACACCTGTTAGCGCGAAAAACCGCTAGAAATTCATCGCTAATTTAGCGATAAATACGGATAGAAAATCGTCACTGTTAGCGCGAAAAACCGCTAGAAAATCATCGCTAATTTAGCGATAAAACCGGCTAGAAAAACATGACTGTTAGCGCTAAAATCGCTAAAAAATCATCGCTAATTTAGCAATAAAACCGGCTAAAAAATCATCATTTTTAGCGCTAAAATCGCTAAAAATTCATCACTAATTTAGCGATAAAGTCGGCTAGAAAATTATCACTGTTAGCGCGAAAAACCGCTAGATAATTATCGCTAATTTAGCGATAAATACGGATAGAAAATCGTCACTGTTAGCGCGAAAAACCGCTAGAAAATCATCGCTAATTAAGCGATAAATACGGATAGAAAATCGTCACTGTTAGCGCGAAAAACCGCTAGAAAATCATCGCTAATTTAGCGATTAAACAGGTTAGAAAAACATGACTGTTAGCGCTAAAATCGATAAAAAATCATCGCTAATTTAGCGATAAATACGGATAGAAAATCGTCACTGTTAGCGCGAAAAACCGCTAGAAAATCATCGCTAATTTATTGAGTTCGTGACGTCACGCTCTCGTGCGATAAAACAGGCTAGAAAAACATCACTTTTAGCGCTAAAATCGCTAAAAAATCATCCCTTATTTAGCGATAAAACCGGCTAGAAAAACATCACTGTTAGCGACAATAACGGCTAGAAAATCACACCTGTTAGCGCGAAAAACCGCTAGAAATTCATCGCTAATTTAGCGATAAATACGGATAGAAAATCGTCACTGTTAGCGCGAAAAACCGCTAGAAAATCATCGCTAATTGACTGTTAGCGCTAAAATCGCTAAAAAATCATCGCTAATTTAGCAATAAAACCGGCTAAAAAATCATCATTTTTAGCGCTAAAATCGCTAAAAATTCATCACTAATTTAGCGATAAAGTCGGCTAGAAAATTATCACTGTTAGCGCGAAAAACCGCTAGATAATTATCGCTAATTTAGCGATAAATACGGATAGAAAATCGTCACTGTTAGCGCGAAAAACCGCTAGAAAATCATCGCTAATTAAGCGATAAATACGGATAGAAAATCGTCACTGTTAGCGCGAAAAACCGCTAGAAAATCATCGCTAATTTAGCGATTAAACAGGTTAGAAAAACATGACTGTTAGCGCTAAAATCGATAAAAAATCATCACTAATTCACTGTTAGCGCGAAAAACCGCTAGAAAATCATCGCTAATTTAGCGATAAAACAGGCTAGAAAAACATCACTTTTAGCGCTAAAATCGCTAAAAAATCATCCCTTATTTAGCGATAAAACCGGCTAGAAAAACATCACTGTTAGTGTCGGTTCAGCCGCCGGAAAGAAGTTTGGCCAGCAATAATTTATTGAGTTCGTGACGTCACGCTCTCGTGCATTCGATTGGCCACCTGCATCTGACGTCATGCACTTGCGTTTGTCTCGCTCTCTCCCGAGGTCGATAATTACGGCTAGAAAATCATACCTGTTAGCGCGAAAAACCGCTAGATAATTATCGCTAATTTAGCGATAAATACGGATAGAAAATCGTCACTGTTAGCGCGAAAAACCGCTAGAAAATCATCGCTAATTAAGCGATAAATACGGATAGAAAATCGTCACTGTTAGCGCTAAAATCGCTAAAAAATCATCGCTAATTTAGCGATAAAACAGGCTAGAAAAACATCACGGTTAGTGTCGGTTCAGCCGCCGGAAAGAAGTTTGGCCAGCAATAATTTATTGAGTTCGTGACGTCACGCTCTCGTGCATTCGATTGGCCACCTGCATCTGCCGTCATGCACTTGCGTTTGTCTCGCTCTCTCCCGGGCTCGACAATAACGGCTAGAAAATCACACCTGTTAGCGCGAAAAACCGCTAGAAATTCATCGCTAATTTAGCGATAAATACGGATAGAAAATCGTCACTGTTAGCGCGAAAAACCGCTAGAAAATCATCGCTAATTGACTGTTAGCGCTAAAATCGCTAAAAAATCATCGCTAATTTAGCAATAAAACCGGCTAAAAAATCATCATTTTTAGCGCTAAAATCGCTAAAAATTCATCACTAATTTAGCGATAAAGTCGGCTAGAAAATTATCACTGTTAGCGCGAAAAACCGCTAGATAATTATCGCTAATTTAGCGATAAATACGGATAGAAAATCGTCACTGTTAGCGCGAAAAACCGCTAGAAAATCATCGCTAATTAAGCGATAAATACGGATAGAAAATCGTCACTGTTAGCGCTAAAATCGCTAAAAAATCATCGCTAATTTAGCGATAAAACAGGCTAGAAAAACATCACTGTTAGTGTCGGTTCAGCCGCCGGAAAGAAGTTTGGCCAGCAATAATTTATTGAGTTCGTGACGTCACGCTCTCGTGCATTCGATTGGCCACCTGCATCTGACGTCATGCACTTGCGTTTGTCTCGCTCTCTCCCGGGGTCGATAATTACGGCTAGAAAATCATACCTGTTAGCGCGAAAAACCGCTAGAAATTCATCGCTAATTTAGCGATAAATACGGATAGAAAATCGTCACTGTTAGCGCGAAAAACCGCTAGAAAATCATCGCTAATTGACTGTTAGCGCTCAAATCGCTAAAAAATCATCGCTAATTTAGCAATAAAACCGGCTAGAAAATCATCATTTTTAGCGCTAAAATCGCTAAAAATTCATCACTAATTTAGCGATAAAATCGGCTAGAAAATTATCACTGTTAGCGCGAAAAACCGCTAGATAATTATCGCTAATTTAGCGATAAATACGGATAGAAAATCGTCACTGTTAGCGCGAAAAACCGCTAGAAAATCATCGCTAATTAAGCGATAAATACGGATAGAAAATCGTCACTGTTAGCGCGAAAAACCGCTAGAAAATCATCGCTAATTAAGCGATAAATACGGATAGAAAATCGTCACTGTTAGCACGAAAAACCGCTAGAAAATCATCGCTAATTTAGCGATAAAACAGGCTACAAAAACATGACTGTTAGCTCTAAAATCGCTAAAAAATCATCACTAATTTAGCGATAAAATCGGCTAGAAAATCATCACTGTTAGCGCTAAAACCGCTAGAAAATCATCGCTAATTTAGCGATAAATACGGATAGAAAATCGTCACTGTTAGCGCGAAAAACCGCTAGAAAATCATCGCTAATTTAGCGATAAAACCGGCTAGAAAAACATGACTGTTAGCGCTAAAATCGCTAAAAAATCATCCCTTATTTAGCGATAAAACCGGCTAGAAAAACATCACTGTTAGTGTCGGGTCAGCCGCCGGAAAGAAGTTTGGCCAGCAATTATTTAGTCGATAATTACGGCTAGAAAATCATCACTGTTAGCGCGAAAAACCGCTAGAACTCCATCGCTAATTTAGCGATAAAACAGGCTAGAAAAACATCACTTTTAGCGCTAAAATCGCTAAAAAATCATCCCTAATTTAGCGATAAAACCGGCTAGAAAAAAATCACTGTTAGTGTCGGTTCAGCCGCCGGAAAGAAGTTTCCCAGCAATAATTTATTGAGTTCGTGACGTCACGCTCTCGTGCATTCGATTGGCCACCTGCATCTGCCGTCATGCACTTGCGTTTGTCTCGCTCTCTCCCGGGGTCGATAATTACGGCTAGAAAATCGTCACTGTTAGCGCGAAAAACCGCTAGAAAATCATCGCTAATTAAGCGATAAATACGGATAGAAAATCGTCACTGTTAGCACGAAAAACCGCTAGAAAATCATCGCTAATTTAGCGATAAAACAGGCTACAAAAACATGACTGTTAGCTCTAAAATCGCTAAAAAATCATCACTAATTTAGCGATAAAATCGGCTAGAAAATCATCACTGTTTTAGCGCTAAAATCGCTAAAAAATCATCGCTAATTTAGCAATAAAACCGGCTAGAAAATCATCACTGTTAGCGCGAAAAACCGCTAGATAATTATCGCTAATTTAGCGATAAATACGGATAGAAAATCGTCACTGTTAGCGCGAAAAACCGCTAGAAAATCATCGCTAATTAAGCGATAAATACGGATAGAAAATCGTCACTGTTAGCGCGAAAAACCGCTAGAAAATCATCGCTAATTAAGCGATAAATACGGATAGAAAATCGTCACTGTTAGCGCGAAAAACCGCTAGAAAATCATCGCTAATTTAGCGATAAAACAGGCTAGAAAAACATCACTTTTAGCGCTAAAATCGCTAAAAAATCATCCCTAATTTAGCGATAAAAACGGCTAGAAAAAAATCACTGTTAGTGTCGGGTCAGCCGACGGAAAGAAGTTTGGCCAGCAATAATTTATTGAGTTCGTGACGTCACGCTCTCGTGCATTCGATTGGCCACCTGCATCTGCCGTCATGCACTTGCGTTTGTCTCGCTCTCTCCCGGGCTCGACAATAACGGCTAGAAAATCATCACTGTTAGCGCGAAAAACCGCCAGAAATTCATCGCTAATTTAGCGATAAATACGGATAGAAAAGCGTCACTGTTAGCGCGAAAAACCGCTAGAAAATCATCGCTAATTAAGCGATAAATACGGATAGAAAATCGTCACTGTTAGCGCGAAAAACCGCTAGAAAATCATCGCTAATTTAGCGATAAAACAGGCTAGAAAAACATCACTTTTAGCGCTAAAATCGCTAAAAAATCATCGCTAATTTAGCAATAAAACCGGCTAGAAAATCATCATTTTTAGCGCTAAAATCGCTAAAAATTCATCACTAATTTAGCGATAAAATCGGCTTGAAAATTATCACTGTTAGCGCTAAAACCGCTAGAAAATCATCGCTAATTTAGCGATAAATACGGATAGAAAATCGTCACTGTTAGCGCGAAAAACCGCTAGAAAATCATCGCTAATTAAGCGATAAATACGGATAGAAAATCGTCACTGTTAGCGCGAAAAACCGCTAGAAAATCATCGCTAATTTAGCGATTAAACAGGTTAGAAAAACATGACTGTTAGCGCTAAAATCGATAAAAAATCATCACTATTTTAGCGATAAATACGGATAGAAAATCGTCACTGTTAGCGCGAAAAACCGCTAGAAAATCATCGCTAATTTAGCGATAAAACAGGCTAGAAAAACATCACTTTTAGCGCTAAAATCGCTAAAAAATCATCCCTTATTTAGCGATAAAACCGGCTAGAAAAACATCACTGTTAGTGTCGGGTCAGCCGCCGGAAAGAAGTTTGGCCAGCAATAATTTATTGAGTTCGTGACGTCACGCTCTCGTGCATTCGATTGGCCACCTGCATCTGCCGTCATGCACTTGCGTTTGTCTCGCTCTCTCCCGGGCTCGACAATAACGGCTAGAAAATCATCACTGTTAGCGCGAAAAACCGCCAGAAATTCATCGCTAATTTAGCGATAAATACGGATAGAAAATCGTCACTGTTAGCGCGAAAAACCGCTAGAAAATCATCGCTAATTAAGCGATAAATACGGATAGAAAATCGTCACTGTTAGCGCTAAAATCGCTAAAAAATCATCGCTAATTTAGCGATAAAACAGGCTAGAAAAACATCACTGTTAGTGTCGGTTCAGCCGCCGGAAAGAAGTTTGGCCAGCAATAATTTATTGAGTTCGTGACGTCACGCTCTCGTGCATTCGATTGGCCACCTGCATCTGACGTCATGCACTTGCGTTTGTCTCGCTCTCTCCCGGGGTCGATAATTACGGCTAGAAAATCATACCTGTTAGCGCGAAAAACCGCTAGAAATTCATCGCTAATTTAGCGATAAATACGGATAGAAAATCGTCACTGTTAGCGCGAAAAACCGCTAGAAAATCATCGCTAATTGACTGTTAGCGCTAAAATCGCTAAAAAATCATCGCTAATTTAGCAATAAAACCGGCTAGAAAATCATCATTTTTAGCGCTAAAATCGCTAAAAATTCATCACTAATTTAGCGATAAAATCGGCTAGAAAATTATCACTGTTAGCGCGTAAAACCGCTAGAAAATCATCGCTAATTTAGCGATAAATACGGATAGAAAATCGTCACTGTTAGCGCGAAAAACCGCTAGAAAATCATCGCTAATTAAGCGATAAATACGGATAGAAAATCGTCACTGTTAGCGCGAAAAACCGCTAGAAAATCATCGCTAATTAAGCGATAAATACGGATAGAAAATCGTCACTGTTAGCGCGAAAAACCGCTAGAAAATCATCGCTAATTTAGCGATAAAACAGGCTAGAAAAACATCACTTTTAGCGCTAAAATCGCTAAAAAATCATCCCTTATTTAGCGATAAAACCGGCTAGAAAAACATCACTGTTAGTGTCGGGTCAGCCGCCGGAAAGAAGTTTGGCCAGCAATAATTTATTGAGTTCGTGACGTCACGCTCTCGTGCATTCGATTGGCCACCTGCATCTGCCGTCATGCACTTGCGTTTGTCTCGCTCTCTCCCGGGGTCGATAATTACGGCTAGAAAATCATCACTGTTAGCGCGAAAAACCGCTAGAAATTCATCGCTAATTTAGCGATAAAACGGATAGAAAATCGTCACTGTTAGCGCTAAAATCGCTAAAAAATCATCGCTAATTTAGCGATAAAACCGGCTAGAAAAACATCACTGTTAGTGTCGGTTCAGCCGCCGGAAAGAAGTTTCCCAGCAATAATTTATTGAGTTCGTGACGTCACGCTCTCGTGCATTCGATTAGCCACCTGCATCTGACGTCATGCACTTGCGTTTGTCTCGCTCTCTCCCGGAGTCGATAATTACGGCTAGAAAATCATACCTGTTAGCGCGAAAAACCGCTAGAAATTCATCGCTAATTTAGCGATAAATACGGATAGAAAATCGTCACTGTTAGCGCGAAAAACCGCTAGAAAATCATCGCTAATTAAGCGATAAATACGGATAGAAAATCGTCACTGTTAGCGCGAAAAACCGCTAGAAAATCATCGCTAATTAAGCGATAAATACGGATAGAAAATCGTCACTGTTAGCACGAAAAACCGCTAGAAAATCATCGCTAATTTAGCGATAAAACAGGCTAGAAAAACATCACTTTTAGCGCTAAAATCGCTAAAAAATCATCCCTAATTTAGCGATAAAACCGGCTAGGAAAACATCACTGTTAGTGTCGGTTCAGCCGCCGGAAAGAAGTTTGGCCAGCAAAAATTTATTGAGTTCGTGACGTCACGCTCTCGTGCATTCGATTGGCCACCTGCATCTGCCGTCATGCACTTGCGTTTGTCTCGCTCTCTCCCGGGGTCGATAATTACGGCTAGAAAATCATACCTGTTAGCGCGAAAAACCGCTAGAAATTCATCGCTAATTTAGCGATAAATACGGATAGAAAATCGTCACTGTTAGCGCGAAAAACCGCTAGAAAATCATCGCTAATTTAGCGATAAAACCGGCTAGAAAAACATGACTTTTAGCGCTAAAATCGATAAAAAATCATCGCTAATTTAGCAATGAAACCGGCTAGAAAATCATCATTTTTAGCGCTAAAATCGCTAAAAATTCATCACTAATTTAGCGATAAAATCGGCTAGAAAATTATCACTGTTAGCGCTAAAACCGCTAGAAAATCATCGCTAATTTAGCGATAAATACGGATAGAAAATCGTCACTGTTAGCGCGAAAAACCGCTAGAAAATCATCGCTAATTAAGCGATAAATACGGATAGAAAATCGTCACTGTTAGCGCGAAAAACCGCTAGAAAATCATCGCTAATTTAGCGATTAAACAGGCTAGAAAAACATCACTTTTAGCGCTAAAATCGCTAAAAAATCATCCCTTATTTAGCGATAAAACCGGCTAGAAAAAAATCACTGTTAGTGTTGGGTCAGCCGCCGGAAAGAAGTTTGGCCAGCAATAATTTATTGAGTTCGTGACGTCACGCTCTCGTGCATTCGATTGGCCACCTGCATCTGCCGTCATGCACTTGCGTTTGTCTCGCTCTCTCCCGGGCTCGACAATAACGGCTAGAAAATCACACCTGTTAGCGCGAAAAACCGCTAGAAATTCATCGCTAATTTAGCGATAAATACGGATAGAAAATCGTCACTGTTAGCGCGAAAAACCGCTAGAAAATCATCGCTAATTTAGCGATAAAACCGGCTAGAAAAACATGACTGTTAGCGCTAAAATCGCTAAAAAATCATCGCTAATTTAGCAATAAAACCGGCTAAAAAATCATCATTTTTAGCGCTAAAATCGCTAAAAATTCATCACTAATTTAGCGATAAAGTCGGCTAGAAAATTATCACTGTTAGCGCGAAAAACCGCTAGATAATTATCGCTAATTTAGCGATAAATACGGATAGAAAATCGTCACTGTTAGCGCGAAAAACCGCTAGAAAATCATCGCTAATTAAGCGATAAATACGGATAGAAAATCGTCACTGTTAGCGCGAAAAACCGCTAGAAAATCATCGCTAATTAAGCGATAAATACGGATAGAAAATCGTCACTGTTAGCGCGAAAAACCGCTAGAAAATCATCGCTAATTTAGCGATAAAACAGGCTAGAAAAACATCACTTTTAGCGCTAAAATCGCTAAAAAATCATCCCTAATTTAGCGATAAAAAAGGCTAGAAAAAAATCACTGTTAGTGTCGGGTCAGCCGACGGAAAGAAGTTTGGCCAGCAATAATTTATTGAGTTCGTGACGTCACGCTCTCGTGCATTCTATTGGCCACCTGCATCTGCCGTCATGCACTTGCGTTTGTCTCGCTCTCTCCCGGGCTCGACAATAACGGCTAGAAAATCATCACTGTTAGCGCGAAAAACCGCTAGAAATTCATCGCTAATTTAGCGATAAATACGGATAGAAAATCGTCACTGTTAGCGCGAAAAACCGCTAGAAAATCATCGCTAATTGACTGTTAGCGCTAAAATCGCTAAAAAATCATCGCTAATTTAGCAATAAAACCGGCTAGAAAATCATCATTTTTAGCGCTAAAATCGCTAAAAATTCATCACTAATTTAGCGATAAAGTCGGCTAGAAAATTATCACTGTTAGCGCGAAAAACCGCTAGATAATTATCGCTAATTTAGCGATAAATACGGATAGAAAATCGTCACTGTTAGCGCGAAAAACCGCTAGAAAATCATCGCTAATTAAGCGATAAATACGGATAGAAAATCGTCACTGTAAGCGCGAAAAACCGCTAGAAAATTCATCGCTAATTAAGCGATAAATACGGATAGAAAATCGTCACTGTTAGCGCGAAAAACCGCTAGAAAATCATCGCTAATTAAGCGATAAATACGGATAGAAAATCGTCACTGTTAGCGCGAAAAACCGCTAGAAAATCATCGCTAATTTAGCGATAAAACAGGCTAGAAAAACATCACTTTTAGCGCTAAAATCGCTAAAAAATCATCCCTTATTTAGCGATAAAACCGGCTAGAAAAAAATCACTGTTAGTGTCGGGTCAGCCGCCGGAAAGAAGTTTGGCCAGCAATAATTTATTGAGTTCGTGACGTCACGCTCTCGTGCATTCGATTGGCCACCTGCATCTGCCGTCATGCACTTGCGTTTGTCTCGCTCTCTCCCGGGCTCGACAATAACGGCTAGAAAATCATCACTGTTAGCGCGAAAAACCGCTAGATAATTATCGCTAATTTAGCGATAAATACGGATAGAAAATCGTCACTGTTAGCGCGAAAAACCGCTAGAAAATCATCGCTAATTAAGCGATAAATACGGATAGAAAATCGTCACTGTTAGCGCGAAAAAACCGCTAGAAAATCATCGCTAATTAAGCGATAAATACGGATAGCAAATCGTCGCGCTAAAATCGCTAAAAAATCATCGCTAATTTAGCGATAAAACAGGCTAGAAAAACATCCCTAATTTAGCGATAAAACCGGCTAGAAAAACATCACTGTTAGTGTCGGTTCAGCCGCCGGAAAGAAGTTTGGCCAGCAATAATTTATTGAGTTCGTGACGTCACGCTCTCGTGCATTCGATTGGCCACCTGCATCTGACGTCATGCACTTGCGTTTGTCTCGCTCTCTCCCGGGGTCGATAATTACGGCTAGAAAATCATCACTGTTAGCGCGAAAAACCGCTAGAAATTCATCGCTAATTTAGCGATAAATACGGATAGAAAATCGTCACTGTTAGCGCGAAAAACCGCTAGAAAATCATCGCTAATTTAGCGATAAAACCGGCTAGAAAAACATGACTGTTAGCGCTAAAATCGCTAAAAAATCATCGCTAATTTAGCAATAAAACCGGCTAGAAAATCATCATTTTTAGCGCTAAAATCGCTAAAAATTCATCACTAATTTAGCGATAAAGTCGGCTAGAAAATTATCACTGTTAGCGCGAAAAACCGCTAGATAATTATCGCTAATTTAGCGATAAATACGGATAGAAAATCGTCACTGTTAGCGCGAAAAACCGCTAGAAAATCATCGCTAATTAAGCGATAAATACGGATAGAAAATCGTCACTGTTAGCGCGAAAAACCGCTAGAAAATCATCGCTAATTAAGCGATAAATACGGATAGAAAATCGTCACTGTTAGCGCGAAAAACCGCTAGAAAATCATCGCTAATTTAGCGATAAAACAGGCTAGAAAAACATCACTTTTAGCGCTAAAATCGCTAAAAAATCATCCCTAATTTAGCGATAAAAACGGCTAGAAAAAAATCACTGTTAGTGTCGGGTCAGCCGACGGAAAGAAGTTTGGCCAGCAATAATTTATTGAGTTCGTGACGTCACGCTCTCGTGCATTCGATTGGCCACCTGCATCTGCCGTCATGCACTTGCGTTTGTCTCGCTCTCTCCCGGGCTCGACAATAACGGCTAGAAAATCATCACTGTTAGCGCGAAAAACCGCCAGAAATTCATCGCTAATTTAGCGATAAATACGGATAGAAAATCGTCACTGTTAGCGCGAAAAACCGCTAGAAAATCATCGCTAATTAAGCGATAAATACGGATAGAAAATCGTCACTGTTAGCGCGAAAAACCGCTAGAAAATCATCGCTAATTTAGCGATTAAACAGGCTAGAAAAACATGACTGTTAGCGCTAAAATCGCTAAAAAATCATCACTAATTTAGCGATAAAATCGGCTAGAAAATCATCACTGTTAGCGCTAAAACCGCTAGAAAATCATCGCTAAATTAGCGATAAATACGGATAGAAAATCGTCACTGTTAGCGCGAAAAACCGCTAGAAAATCATCGCTAATTTAGCGATAAAACAGGCTAGAAAAACATCACTTTTAGCGCTAAAATCGCTAAAAAATCATCCCTAATTTAGCGATAAAACCGGCTAGAAAAACATCACTGTTAGTGTCGGTTCAGCCGCCGGAAAGAAGTTTGGCCAGCAATAATTTATTGAGTTCGTGACGTCACGCTCTCGTGCATTCGATTGGCCACCTGCATCTGACGTGATGCACTTGCGTTTGTCTCGCTCTCTCCCGGGGTCGATAATTACGGCTAGAAAATCATCACTGTTAGCGAGAAAAACCGCCAGAAATTCATCGCTAATTAAGCGATAAATACGGATAGAAAATCGTCACTGTTAGCGCGAAAAACCGCTAGAAAATCATCGCTAATTAAGCGATAAATACGGATAGAAAATCGTCACTGTTAGCGCGAAAAACCGCTAGAAAATCATCGCTAATTAAGCGATAAATACGGATAGAAAATCGTCACTGTTAGCGCGAAAAACCGCTAGAAAATCATCGCTAATTAAGCGATAAATACGGATAGAAAATCGTCACTGTTAGCGCGAAAAACCGCTAGAAAATCATCGCTAATTAAGCGATAAATACGAATAGAAAATCGTCACTGTTAGCGCGAAAAACCGCTAGAAAATCATCGCTAATTTAGCGATAAAACAGGCTAGAAAAACATCACTTTTAGCGCTAAAATCGCTAAAAAATCATCGCTAATTTAGCAATAAAACCGGCTAGAAAATCATCATTTTTAGCGCTACAATCGCTAAAAATTCATCACTAATTTAGCGATAAAATCGGCTAGAAAATTATCACTGTTAGCGCGAAAAACCGCTAGATAATTATCGCTAATTTAGCGATAAATACGGATAGAAAATCGTCACTGTTAGCGCGAAAAACCTCTAGAAAATCATCGCTAATTAAGCGATAAATACGGATAGAAAATCGTCACTGTTAGCGCGAAAAACCGCTAGAAAATCATCGCTAATTAAGCGATAAATACGAATAGAAAATCGTCACTGTTAGCGCGAAAAACCGCTAGAAAATCATCGCTAATTTAGCGATAAAACAGGCTAGAAAAACATCACTTTTAGCGCTAAAATCGCTAAAAAATCCTCCCTAATTTAGCGATAATAACGGCTAGAAAAAAATCACTGTTAGTGTCGGGTCAGCCGACGGAAAGAAGTTTGGCCAGCAATAATTTATTGAGTTCGTGACGTCACGCTCTCGTGCATTCTATTGGCCACCTGCATCTGCCGTCATGCACTTGCGTTTGTCTCGCTCTCTCCCGGGCTCGACAATAACGGCTAGAAAATCATCACTGTTAGCGAGAAAAACCGCCAGAAATTCATCGCTAATTAAGCGATAAATACGGATAGAAAATCGTCACTGTTAGCGCGAAAAACCGCTAGAAAATCATCGCTAATTTAGCGATAAAACAGGCTAGAAAAACATCACTTTTAGCGCTAAAATCGCTAAAAAATCATCCCTAATTTAGCGATAAAACCGGCTAGAAAAACATCACTGTTAGTGTCGGGTCAGCCGCCGGAAAGAAGTTTGGCCAGCAATAATTTATTGCGTTCGTGACGTCACGCTCTCGTGCATTCGATTGGCCACCTGCATCTGCCGTCATGCACTTGCGTTTGTCTCGCTCTCTCCCGGGGTCGATAATTACGGCTAGAAAATCATACCTGTTAGCGCGAAAAACCGCTAGAAATTCATCGCTAATTTAGCGATAAATACGGATAGAAAATCGTCACTGTTAGCGCGAAAAACCGCTAGAAAATCATCGCTAATTTAGCGATAAAACCGGCTAGAAAAACATCATTTTTAGCGCTAAAATCGCTAAAAATTCATCACTAATTTAGCGATAAAATCGGCTAGAAAATTATCACTGTTAGCGCTAAAACCGCTAGAAAATCATCGCTAATTTAGCGATAAATCGGCTAGAAAATCATCACTGTTAGCGCTAAAACCGCTAGAAAATCATCGCTAATTTAGCGATAAATACGGATAGAAAATCGTCATTGTTAGCGCGAAAAACCGCTAGAAAATCATCGCTAATTTAGCGATAAATCGGCTAGAAAATCATCACTGTTAGCGCGTAAAACCGCTAGAAAATCATCGCTAATTTAGCGATAAAACTGGCTAGAAAAACATCACTTTTAGCGCTAAAATCGCTAAAAAATCATCCCTTATTTAGTGATAAAACCGGCTAGAAAAACATCACTGTTAGTGTCGGGTCAGCCGCCGGAAAGAAGTTTGGCCAGCAATAATTTATTGAGTTCGTGACGTCACGCTCTCGTGCATTCGATTGGCCACCTGCATCTGCCGTCATGCACTTGCGTTTGTCTCGCTCTCTCCCGGGCTCGACAATAACGGCTAGAAAATCATCACTGTTAGCGCGAAAAACCGCCAGAAATTCATCGCTAATTTAGCGATAAATACGGATAGAAAATCGTCACTGTTAGCGCGAAAAACCGCTAGAAAATCATCGCTAATTTAGCGATAAAACAGGCTAGAAAAACATGACTGTTAGCGCTAAAATCGCTAAAAAATCATCACTAATTTAGCGATAAAATCGGCTAGAAAATCATCACTGTTAGCGCTAAAACCGCTAGAAAATCATCGCTAATTTAGCGATAAATACGGATAGAAAATCGTCATTGTTAGCGCGAAAAACCGCTAGAAAATCATCGCTAATTTAGCGATAAATACGGCTAGAAAATCATCACTGTTAGCGCGTAAAACCGCTAGAAAATCATCGCTAATTTAGCGATAAAACTGGCTAGAAAAACATCACTTTTAGCGCTAAAATCGCTAAAAAATCATCCCTTATTTAGCGATAAAACCGGCTAGAAAAACATCACTGTTAGTGTCGGGTCAGCCGCCGGAAAGAAGTTTGGCCAGCAATAATTTATTGAGTTCGTGACGTCACGCTCTCGTGCATTCGATTGGCCACCTGCATCTGCCGTCATGCACTTGCGTTTGTCTCGCTCTCTCCCGGGCTCGACAATAACGGCTAGAAAATCATCACTGTTAGCGCGAAAAACCGCCAGAAATTCATCGCTAATTTAGCGATAAATACGGATAGAAAATCGTCACTGTTAGCGCGAAAAACCGCTAGAAAATCATCGCTAATTCACTGTTAGCGCGAAAAACCGCTAGAAAATCATCGCTAATTTAGCGATAAATACGGATAGAAAATCGTGACTGTTAGCGCTAAAACCGCTAAAAAATCATCGCTAATTTAAGCGATAAATACGGATAGAAAATCGTCACTGTTAGCGCGAAAAACCGCTAGAAAATCATCGCTAATTTAGCGATAAAACAGGCTAGAAAAACATCACTTTTAGCGCTAAAATCGCTAAAAAATCATCCCTTATTTAGCGATAAAACCGGCTAGAAAAACATCACTGTTAGTGTCGGGTCAGCCGCCGGAAAGAAGTTTGGCCAGCAATAATTTATTGAGTTCGTGACGTCACGCTCTCGTGCATTCGATTGGCCACCTTCATCTGCCGTCATGCACTTGCGTTTGTCTCGCTCTCTCCCGGGCTCGACAATAACGGCTAGAAAATCATCACTGTTAGCGCGAAAAACCGCCAGAAATTCATCGCTAATTTAGCGATAAATACGGATAGAAAATCGTCACTGTTAGCGCGAAAAACCGCTAGAAAATCATCGCTAATTTAGCGATAAAACAGGCTAGAAAAACATCACTTTTAGCGCTAAAATCGCTAAAAAATCATCCCTAATTTAGCGATAAAACCGGCTAGAAAAACATCACTGTTAGTGTCGGGTCAGCCGCCGGAAAGAAGTTTGGCCAGCAATAATTTATTGAGTTCGTGACGTCACGCTCTCGTGCATTCGATTGGCCACCTGCATCTGCCGTCATGCACTTGCGTTTGTCTCGCTCTCTCCCGGGCTCGACAATAACGGCTAGAAAATCATCACTGTTAGCGCGAAAAACCGCCAGAAATTCATCGCTAATTTAGCGATAAATACGGATAGAAAATCGTCACTGTTAGCGCGAAAAACCGCTAGAAAATCATCGCTAATTAAGCGATAAATACGGATAGAAAATCGTCACTGTTAGCGCGAAAAACCGCTAGAAAATCATCGCTAATTTAGCGATAAAACAGGCTAGAAAAACATGACTGTTAGCGCTAAAATCGCTAAAAAATCATCACTAATTTAGCGATAAAATCGGCTAGAAAATCATCACTGTTAGCGCTAAAACCGCTAGAAAATCATCGCTAATTTAGCGATAAATACGGATAGAAAATCGTCACTGTTAGCGCGAAAAACCGCTATAAAATCATCGCTAATTTAGCGATAGATATGGATAGAAAATCGTCACTGTTAGCGCGAAAAACCGCTAGAAAATCATCGCTAATTTAGCGATAAAACAGGCTAGAAAAACATCACTTTTAGCGCTAAAATCGCTAAAAAATCATCCCTAATTTAGCGATAAAACCGGCTAGAAAAACATCACTGTTAGTGTCGGGTCAGCCGCCGGAAAGAAGTTTGGCCAGCAATAATTTATTGAGTTCGTGACGTCACGCTCTCGTGCATTCGATTGGCCACCTGCATCTGCCGTCATGCACTTGCGTTTGTCTCGCTCTCTCCCGGGCTCGACAATAACGGCTAGAAAATCATCACTGTTAGCGCGAAAAACCGCCAGAAATTCATCGCTAATTTAGCGATAAATACGGATAGAAAATCGTCACTGTTAGCGCGAAAAACCGCTAGAAAATCATCGCTAATTAAGCGATAAATACGGATAGAAAATCGTCACTGTTAGCGCTAAAATCGCTAAAAAATCATCGCTAATTTAGCGATAAAACAGGCTAGAAAAACATCACTGTTAGTGTCGGTTCAGCCGCCGGAAAGAAGTTTGGCCAGCAATAATTTATTGAGTTCGTGACGTCACGCTCTCGTGCATTCGATTGGCCACCTGCATCTGACGTCATGCACTTGCGTTTGTCTCGCTCTCTCCCGGGGTCGATAATTACGGCTAGAAAATCATACCTGTTAGCGCGAAAAACCGCTAGAAATTCATCGCTAATTTAGCGATAAATACGGATAGAAAATCGTCACTGTTAGCGCGAAAAACCGCTAGAAAATCATCGCTAATTGACTGTTAGCGCTAAAATCGCTAAAAAATCATCACTAATTTAGCGATAAAATCGGCTAGAAAATCATCACTGTTAGCGCTAAAACCGCTAGAAAATCATCGCTAATTTAGCGATAAATACGGATAGAAAATCGTCACTGTTAGCGCGAAAAACCGCTAGAAAATCATCGCTAATTTAGCGATAAAACAGGCTAGAAAAACATCACTTTTAGCGCTAAAATCGCTAAAAAATCATCCCTTATTTAGCGATAAAACCGGCTAGAAAAACATCACTGTTAGTGTCGGGTCAGCCGCCGGAAAGAAGTTTGGCCAGCAATAATTTATTGAGTTCGTGACGTCACGCTCTCGTGCATTCGATTGGCCACCTGCATCTGCCGTCATGCACTTGCGTTTGTCTCGCTCTCTCCCGGGCTCGACAATAACGGCTAGAAAATCATCACTGTTAGCGCGAAAAACCGCCAGAAATTCATCGCTAATTTAGCGATAAATACGGATAGAAAATCGTCACTGTTAGCGCGAAAAACCGCTAGATAATTATCGCTAATTTAGCGATAAATACGGATAGAAAATCGTCACTGTTAGCGCGAAAAACCGCTAGAAAATCATCGCTAATTTAAGCGATAAATACGGATAGAAAATCGTCACTGTTAGCGCGAAAAACCGCTAGAAAATCATCGCTAATTAAGCGATAAATACGGATAGAAAATCGTCACTGTTAGCGCGAAAAACCGCTAGAAAATCATCGCTAATTTAGCGATAAAACAGGCTAGAAAAACATCACTTTTAGCGCTAAAATCGCTAAAAAATCATCCCTAATTTAGCGATAAAACCGGCTAGAAAAACATCACTGTTAGTGTCGGGTCAGCCGCCGGAAAGAAGTTTGGCCAGCAATAATTTATTGAGTTCGTGACGTCACGCTCTCGTGCATTCGATTGGCCACCTGCATCTGCCGTCATGCACTTGCGTTTGTCTCGCTCTCTCCCGGGCTCGACAATAACGGCTAGAAAATCATCACTGTTAGCGCGAAAAACCGCCAGAAATTCATCGCTAATTTAGCGATAAATACGGATAGAAAATCGTCACTGTTAGCGCGAAAAACCGCTAGAAAATCATCGCTAATTTAGCGATAAAACAGGCTAGAAAAACATCACTTTTAGCGCTAAAATCGCTAAAAAATCATCCCTTATTTAGCGATAAAACCGGCTAGAAAAACATCACTGTTAGTGTCGGGTCAGCCGCCGGAAAGAAGTTTGGCCAGCAATAATTTATCGACAATAACGGCTAGAAAATCATCACTGTTAGCGCGAAAAACCGCCAGAAATTCATCGCTAATTTAGCGATAAATACGGATAGAAAATCGTCACTGTTAGCGCGAAAAACCGCTAGAAAATCATCGCTAATTAAGCGATAAATACGGATAGAAAATCGTCACTGTTAGCGCGAAAAACCGCTAGAAAATCATCGCTAATTTAGCGATAAAACAGGCTAGAAAAACATCACTTTTAGCGCTAAAATCGCTAAAAAATCATCCCTAATTTAGCGATAAAACCGGCTAGAAAAACATCACTGTTAGTGTCGGGTCAGCCGCCGGAAAGAAGTTTGGCCAGCAATAATTTATTGAGTTCGTGACGTCACGCTCTCGTGCATTCGATTGGCCACCTGCATCTGCCGTCATGCACTTGCGTTTGTCTCGCTCTCTCCCGGGCTCGATAATAACGGCTAGAAAATCATCACTGTTAGCGCGAAAAACCGCTAGAAATTCATCGCTAATTTAGCGATAAATACGGATAGAAAATCGTCACTGTTAGCGCGAAAAACCGCTAGAAAATCATCGCTAATTTAGCGATAAAACCGGCTAGAAAAACATCACTTTTAGCGCTAAAATCGCTAAAAAATCATCACTAATTTAGCGATAAAATCGGCTAGAAAATCATCACTGTTAGCGCTAAAACCGCTAGAAAATCATCGCTAATTTAGCGATAAATACGGATAGAAAATCGTCACTGTTAGCGCGAAAAACCGCTAGAAAATCATCGCTAATTAAGCGATAAATACGGATAGAAAATCGTCACTGTTAGCGCGAAAAACCGCTAGAAAATCATCGCTAATTTAGCGATAAAACAGGCTAGAAAAACATCACTTTTAGCGCTAAAATCGCTAAAAAATCATCCCTAATTTAGCGATAAAACCGGCTAGAAAAACATCACTGTTAGTGTCGGGTCAGCCGCCGGAAAGAAGTTTGGCCAGCAATAATTTATTGAGTTCGTGACGTCACGCTCTCGTGCATTCGATTGGCCACCTGCATCTGCCGTCATGCACTTGCGTTTGTCTCGCTCTCTCCCGGGCTCGACAATAACGGCTAGAAAATCATCACTGTTAGCGCGAAAAACCGCCAGAAATTCATCGCTAATTTAGCGATAAATACGGATAGAAAATCGTCACTGTTAGCGCGAAAAACCGCTAGAAAATCATCGCTAATTTAGCGATAAAACAGGCTAGAAAAACATCACTTTTAGCGCTAAAATCGCTAAAAAATCATCCCTAATTTAGCGATAAAACCGGCTAGAAAAACATCACTGTTAGTGTCGGGTCAGCCGCCGGAAAGAAGTTTGGCCAGCAATAATTTATTGAGTTCGTGACGTCACGCTCTCGTGCATTCGATTGGCCACCTGCATCTGCCGTCATGCACTTGCGTTTGTCTCGCTCTCTCCCGGGCTCGACAATAACGGCTAGAAAATCATCACTGTTAGCGCGAAAAACCGCTAGAAAATCATCGCTAATTTAGCGATAAATACGGATAGAAAATCGTCACTGTTAGCGCGAAAAACCGCTAGAAAATCATCGCTAATTAAGCGATAAATACGGATAGAAAATCGTCACTGTTAGCGCGAAAAACCGCTAGAAAATCATCGCTAATTTAGCGATAAAACCGGCTAGAAAAACATGACTGTTAGCGCTAAAATCGCTAAAAAATCATCGCTAATTTAGCGATAAAACCGGCTAGAAAATCATCACTGTTAGCGCTAAAACCGCTAAAAAATCATCGCTAATTTAGCGATAAAAACGGCTAGAAAATCATCACTGTTAGCGCGAAAAACCGCTAGAAAATCATCGCTAATTTAGCGATAAATACGGATAGAAAATCGTCACTGTTAGCGCGAAAAACCGCTAGAAAATCATCGCTAATTTAGCGATAAAACAGGCTAGAAAAACATCACTTTTAGCGCTAAAATCGCTAAAAAATCATCCCTAATTTAGCGATAAAACCGGCTAGAAAAACATCACTGTTAGTGTCGGGTCAGCCGCCGGAAAGAAGTTTGGCCAGCAATAATTTATTGAGTTCGTGACGTCACGCTCTCGTGCATTCGATTGGCCACCTGCATCTGCCGTCATGCACTTGCGTTTGTCTCGCTCTCTCCCGGGCTCGACAATAACGGCTAGAAAATCATCACTGTTAGCGCGAAAAACCGCCAGAAAATCATCGCTAATTTAGCGATAAATACGGATAGAAAATCGTCACTGTTAGCGCGAAAAACCGCTAGAAAATCATCGCTAATTTAGCGATAAAACAGGCTAGAAAAACATCACTTTTAGCGCTAAAATCGCTAAAAAATCATCCCTAATTTAGCGATAAAACCGGCTAGAAAAACATCACTGTTAGTGTCGGGTCAGCCGCCGGAAAGAAGTTTGGCCAGCAATAATTTATTGAGTTCGTGACGTCACGCTCTCGTGCATTCGATTGGCCACCTGCATCTGCCGTCATGCACTTGCGTTTGTCTCGCTCTCTCCCGGGCTCGACAATAACGGCTAGAAAATCATCACTGTTAGCGCGAAAAACCGCTAGAAATTCATCGCTAATTTAGCGATAAATACGGATAGAAAATCGTCACTGTTAGCGCGAAAAACCGCTAGAAAATCATCGCTAATTTAGCGATAAATACGGATAGAAAATCGTCACTGTTAGCGCAAAAACCGCTAGAAAATCATCGCTAATTTAGCGATAAAACCGGCTAGAAAAACATCACTGTTAGCGCTAAAATCGCTAAAAAATCATCGCTAATTTAGCAATAAAACCGGCTAGAAAATCATCACTTTTAGCGCTAAAATCGCTAAAAATCATCACTAATTTAGCGATAAAACCGGCTAGAAAATCATCACTGTTAGCGCGAAAAACCGCTAGAAAATCATCGCTAATTTAGCGATAAATACGGATAGAAAATCGTCACTGTTAGCGCGAAAAACCGCTAGAAAATCATCGCTAATTTAGCGATAAAACAGGCTAGAAAAACATCACTTTTAGCGCTAAAATCGCTAAAAAATCATCCCTAATTTAGCGATAAAACCGGCTAGAAAAACATCACTGTTAGTGTCGGGTCAGCCGCCGGAAAGAAGTTTGGCCAGCAATAATTTATTGAGTTCGTGACGTCACGCTCTCGTGCATTCGATTGGCCAC